>NW_020524371.1:0-59540 GCF_003368295.1 Carassius auratus
TTCCATGTACAACTGATGGAGCAAGCTAGTTTAAAGTGATTGTTTTTAATATTTTTCTTACAAAATGCATCGATCCACTACAGGAGACTTTTTTTGTAACTCTATGTGTGTATTGTGCATAAAATAGGCAGTAGCTTGCTTTCGTACTTACTCAGCACACCACAAATATTTTTTTCGACAGAAACATGAAGTCTAGAACGAAAGTAATTTGAGTTATTTTGTCCTCTGCCAGATTTCACCACCCTCGACGTCAGTGGCGCCTCTGCCTGTGATGTCAGACGGTCTGAGGCTGTCACAATTGTTAGCCGTGTGCCTGATGTCTCAAGCCTCCCCTATTTACAGATCCAACGCAGGCACACCAAACAACCCCATCCACCACCATTCATCCTCTAAATACTGATAAAAACAACTGCCTGACCACAGACGCAGTGGAATGTGCTTTGCAGTGTTTCACAAAGGCAGACGGTCTCTCAGACAGCTGCCAATTCTCCCACAAATGTGAAGTCTGGGGTTCACAGGAGGTGTAGTGGGCGTAAGGTTAGTAAACCTCAAAAATAGAAAAAAAAAAAAGTTGGGTGTGATCTGCCGCTACCGTTCGTGGGCCGGGCTTTCTGTTAACATTGGGCCCAAATCCAAAGCTCCTCGTAGGAGATGAGACTTATACTTGCTGTCGTTTTCCAAATCTGCACGGACAGTCTCCTCGAGTCCTGCACATCACGTTTTGTTTTTAATTACAGCAGCATTTGGATCCAATGTTTGCACAGGGCATAGACGGAAATCGTATATGTAAAGCTCAAAGCTTTTAACGTTGAGTCAGGATTTAAGTTTTTTTACAAAACAAACTCTTATGACTTGTTTTGCATGGCAAAACACTCTGTGGTCTCTCATACTAACACAAACAAATCTCTGCATTTGCGAGAGTGGTTTAACGGCTGTCTATAGACTCTGTCTGGCTGTGGCCTTCCTGCCCTACATTCATCATGTGTCTCATCACTGTTTTTCTTCTTTTTCCTCCCCGCCTGGCTGGAAAGCGTAAGCGTGTCATGAAAGAGCAGACACAGTCCTAAACCACCAGACAGTGTCTCACTCCTGCTCTGAATCATAGGCGAGTTGTGAAAGGGGAGCAGCTGGGTATCTGCGTGTGGCAGACAGAGGCCGTACAGCTCATCCCGTTCCTTCTGTCTGTCGCTGGGAGGGAATCTCTGGGAGTCCATTTGGCTGAGCTCCGCCACCTGCACATACCTTCTCCATAATGTAACCGCCAGAAGGCCCAAGCCTCAGACTCTGTATTTTCTAATCAAGCATCCCAGCCAAATCCTCTCAACGTTTCCGTCCGCCTGCATCCAAATTAGGCAGGACATTTTTTCCAGCTGTCAGGCCAAAAATATTCATTTAAATCTGGGGTTTTCAAAGCGATGCCAAGAAAGCCCAAATATGAAATGTTTTCTTATTTTTGTGACATTATTAAGTCAACATTTTGTTTCCTAAATTAAATAATTCGCTTTTTCATATTGTTATTGTATCAAAGCAAATGATTAAAATATTATCTGGAAAATATTTACTTTGCATTAACCTGACACTCTGATGTTATGTGTATAAACCAGAAATGACTTTCGATTCAGACTTATTTGAATAGCATTTTTCATAATAAATTTGATTCTAAAGCATTTTGTAAAAAAAAAAAAAAAGAAAAAAAAAAAAAACATTCAAAATACATTACAAAAAATACTGTTGTAGCCATTTAAGAAAGTGTATTTTCTTGTATATTATTTATGTTTTAAATATTATTGGTTTGTGGTTTGTTTAATTCAATTTGCTAATTAAGAAAATTGTAAACGTCATAAGGGGCGGTAAATCGAATGACGCCAGAAGAAAGGAAGTGGGTCAGACATAATTTTATGACCACTTCATAGGTTTTGTTTGTAGAATTATTTTCTTTGGAACAAATTTTGTTTGGTATAATGTGTATCTTAATTTGAATGCATTTTTTGTTGGTCAGTTACTTGTCTAAATAAATTAAAATGAAGAATAAGCAAACGTTTCACAAAATGTCGTGCGTTCAGAACAAGGCCCGCTACCATGCTTCTGCGGCCAAAACAAAGGCCGAAACTATATATACAGTACAGACCAAAAGTTTGGAAACATTAATATTTTTTATGTTTTGGAAAGAAGTTTCATCTGTTCATCCAAGCCTGGATTTATTTGATCAAAAATAATTGTGAAATATTATTACAACTTAAAATAATAGTTTTCTATTTGAATATACTTTTTAAAAAATAATTTATTCCTGTGATGCAAAGCTGAATTTTCAGCATCATTACTCCAGGCTTCAGTGTCACATGTAACATCCAGTCTATCACATGATCATTTAGAAATCATTCTAATATTCTGATTTATTATGAGTGTTGGAAACAGTTCTGCTGTCTAATATATTTGATGAATAAAAGGTTCAAAAGAACTGTATTTATAAAAAAAAAAAAAAGAAAATTCTAGTAATACATTAATATTTCTAAAGGATCATGTGATAATGATCCTAAAAATTCAGCTTTGCATCACAGAAATAAATGATCATTTAAAGTATAATAAATTTAAAAACAATTTTTTTTTTTAATTGTGATAATATATCACAATATTACATTTTTTCTGTATTTTTGATCAAATAAATGCAGGCTTGATGAGCAGAAGAAACTTCTTTCAAAAACATTAAAAATAGTAATGTTTCCAAACTTTACAGAAATATGTAGATAATCTGCATGAGTTAATTTCAACTATTATGCACTCTTATATGTACAATTCCCAATGGCTTTCACTTATGTTACTGCTAGTATTAAATCTCTTAAAATGCAACATGAGGTTTGAGGTGGATGTTAAGAATGTGGTGCGTGGTTTACTCCGGCCCATTAGAGCGCTGGGGGCTCTTTCCTCCTCTAAGAGCACTACAAATCTAGCATCAAAACTCTCAAAGCTCTGGGGGAAGGATAGATGTCTTGGCTTTTGAAGGATGAGTGAGTGATAGAGGGAAAACCACATCACGGCACTTAATTCATCCCCTGTACAGATATAGAGCGAGAGCCGTTTCCGGAATGGACTTGCAGAGTGGTGGTATTCTGGGAAGTCAGCAGTCCGTCTGTTAATGCGGCCTGGCTGCTTGCCCTGAGCACATTCCAGGCGTTTGCCAATAAAATCGCAGGAGTCTGCAGTTCGTTCACGTTCACCTTAGCTCCAGGTCAGGCTGCTTTTTACAAGCTCATCAATAACATTTCCCTCAGCTTCTCTGCTGTGATTTAAGGTCCTCAGGGATGAATCCGACTGTGATATGATAAATATTTGCCCTTGTGTGTAATGATGCGCTAATCGGGAATACAGGAAATCAAATGCTGAGTAACATTCTCCACTCTGTAATGTTTCAATGGAAACTCTTTAAAATAAAGGTTCTTTATCGGCTTTGATGGTTCCATAAAGAACCTTTATTAACATCCATGGAACCTTTTCAATGTACAAAGTGTGTAAGATTCTTCTGATTAGAAATTAGTAGGATAAAAGCAGAAGTGTTATACAGCAGGGCTCTAGACTGCAACCAAAATGGTCGCATTTGCAACAATTTTTTGTGAATGTGCAAGTCAAAATTTGATGTGGTCCCATTTGTGCGAATGCATCATCTGCACTGCTCCAATGTGTCTGCTCCATAAAGCGCGCGTTGCAGAGCCGCTGCACACTGTAGCAGGAGTCAGATTTCACTGATCACATGAAGAGAGGTGCTTTCAGTGTGAACACTTCAGGTGTAGGGCCTGGTTTATACAGGTGCTTCTCAATAAATTAGAGTGCTGTATCCAAGCATGTTAACAGAAAGCTGAGTGGAATGAAAAAGTGTGGAAGAAAAAGATGCACAACCAACTGAGAGAACCGCTGCCTTATGAGGATTGTCAAGCAAACTGGATTCAAGAATTTTAGAGAAATTAACAAGGAATGCACTGAGGCTGGGGTCAAGGCATCAAGAGCCACTACACACAGAACGGTCAAGGAATCTGGCTACAGTTGTCGTATTCCTGTTGTTAAGACACTCCTGTACTACAGACAATGTCAGGGGAATCTTTGAAATTGAAATTGAATTGAAACTGAAATCTTAACTGGGCTAAGGAGAAGAAAAAATGGACTATTGTCATTGGTCCAAAGTGCTTTTTTCAGACGATAGCAAGTTTTGAATTTCATTTGGAAACCAAGTTCCTAGAGTCGAAGGGTGTAGAAGTTCATAGCCCAAGTTGCTTGAAGTCCAGTGTTAAGTTTCCACAGTCTGTGATGATTTGGGGTGCAATGTCATCTGCTGATGTTGGTCCATTGTGTTTTTTTTTTTTTTTTTTTTTTAGTCACTGCACCCATTTTACCAAGAAATCTTGGAGCACTTCATGCTTCCTTCTGCTGACCATCTTTTTGAATGCTGATTGCATTTTCTAGCAGGATTTGGCAACTGCCCACACTGCCAAAAGCAGCAAAAGTTGGTTAAATGACCATGTTGTTGGGAAGATAAGAAACAAGAGACCAAACAATGCAGATGAGCTGAAGGCCACTGTCAAAGAAACCAGGGCTTCCAGACCACCTCAGCATTGCCACAAACTGATCACCTTCATGCCACGCTGAATTGAGGCAGAAATTAAAGCTAAAAGGAGCCCCTACCAAGTATTGAGTACATGTACAGTAAATTAACATACCAACAATTCTAAATGTTTTTTTTTTGTTTTTGTTTTTTTTTTGTTTTATGAAGTATTCAAATTTGTTGAGATGGTGAATTGGTGGGTTTTTGTTACACATGAGCCAAAATCATCACAATTAAAAGAACCAAAAACTTAAACTACTTCAGTCTGTGTGCGTTGAATTGATTTAATATATGAGTTTCACAATTTGAGTTGAATTACTGAAATGAACTTTTCCTCGACATTGTAATTTATTGAGAAGCACCTGTACACGCCACACGTCTGTGTGAGGATGAAAGTGTGCGCAGCACATGGCAAAAATAATATGAATATCAAGGAAATAATGGCAGATGAAGGTTAAGTAAAGTAAAAGACCACTTCTTAAACTAGAGAAGGTGAACAAACTGGTATTCTTTTTGGGAAAAAAAGCATGCAAGCACTGTCACAGAGAAAGTTTAGTTTTACATTACTTTTCTTTTTGTTTTTATTTGAAAAAAGCTTGTAATCTTTGCTGTTTACCTCACGTTACTCTATGGAGGCTTTCTTTCTTTTTAATTTATTTGATTTCTCAGTATTTGCTAAACGTTCTGTAATGTATTTGTCTGTGTATATAATACAGCATGTGGTGTATACCATGCCTCATCTTAATAAATGTTATGCAAGATTGTTTGTCAATGTAGCCTGCAGTTGTCTTCTTGTTGTGCTTTTTAATTAAGAATAACAATGAATCCATCTTTTGTTTTAGTCTTAAAAAAGTAAAAGGTCTATAGATATAAGCAAAACAGACCATTACCCTGTCTTGTAAAACGTGACACCAAGATCGTGAATTTGAAAGAGAAAGTGAAAGCAAATGAAGCCCGGTTTATAACATAGCGAAAGAGGAATTCAAATCACAAATAAGAACTTTCGTTACCATATAACTTAACTGTCATAAAAGTTCATCGGCATGCAATGATTAATCCCATGTTGTAGAAAAATAAATAAAATTGTGACTGACTTTCTCAGTTGGTCACAATTTTATTTAGAACGACCAGTTGGAAGAGTCTAGAGCCCTGGATAAATAAATCAGAAAGGTGGAGTAAGCCATCAGTCATCAGTAGGGGAGTGTCTACTCATGATGCATAACATGTTCATGAAATTGGTGGCGGAGCTATCAAGGAACATTGAATGCGATGGCCTGGAAAGTGATATTGTGCCTCTGTGTGATAGTACCACGAGACAGGGCTCAATTACCAACTGCAGGCTTCTTGGGGATATGTAGACTCGTAAAAATGAGTGGAAGTAGAAGGAATCTGTGGCTGTTCTGAATGCAAACCTCATTGTCTTGAACTTGATGCAAGTTGCAACCAGTAATGAGTGCAGAGAGATAAGCAGGTGTGATGTGGGATTTCCTCATCTTGTTGAAGACCAGTCATGCTTTTCCTTTGTTTTTATATGTAAATATAAAGTTTGACCACTGTGGGAATTTTTTTTTTTTTTTTTTTTTTTTTTTTTTCAGCTTCTCGCTCATGACAACATGCCTGTTTACACATGGTCACTCCATGTGTTTTCTCTTATCGGAAAGCTTTCTGTTTTGTTCAAACTTTTCCATTTACATTTGGCTACATAAATGTGTCTCCGCAAAACGGATTTAAATCTGATATTTAATTATTGCATATTTAACAGCGTTCATGTCAACGAAATCAACAGATACTGTATGTGCTCCATTTAATTAATCATCAGCTATTTCAAGATGAAAGACCTTAACAGGACAGAGAGTGGCATCAGCACTGGAAAGATAAGTTAGTCTTATGCAATGTAGTCATACTACAGGTACTTTTAATTAATATGACTTACTTTCAGTTTTATTTGCAGCAGTTTGAACATCGGCTCACTGAAGAGACGTGTGTAGCATTAGAGCTGTCATATAGACTATAACATGATCTCACATGTTTATTATTTTAATATTTTGGAAGGTGTAAAATTCACATATGTGGTTTCAACAACCAGATGCATTTACACTGCAAGTTTTGTCTGGAATGTATCCCAGACCACCTCCTGAAGTTATTTGAGCAATGGGTTTAAATCCATCTTGAAAAGCATTTTGAAGGCCATTTACACCCGTGTTTTTCACGATCGGATGGCTATCTGATCAGAGAAAACGGATGAAGTGTTCAGGTGTAAACAGGCCTAAAATAGCTCTCTATAAAAGCGCAGTACTCGTTGAAATAAGGTCGATTCTTAAAGAATTTGCCCATTTCACTAGCATGCCTGTTGTTTTTCAAAGCCTGGATGCATTCTGTATGGTCCCGAACAGTATACATACACTTCATTTTTCACTGTGAGTATTTCACCCAGATTCATCCGTGTCTCCTCAGTAAACAGGTTGTTTCTCTTGTCGCCTATTTGACACGCACAACATCAAAAAGCGGCTCAACCTGAAACTCACTGTTGCTGGTGTTTTTGTTTTGAAAGTGTTTACAGTTATGAAATATGTGGCGAGCTGCTCTTCGATGTGTGAGAAACAGGATGAGGTTGGGCGCTGCTGTGTGGTTAGGATTGACATGATAACCCCGAGCTGAGGACATGCCTTCTGAGAACCTCTCTGCTGATTATTCAACCTCTTTCCTAATGGTGATGGAAATGTTGATATATCAGTAATGCATTTTAGAGATGGTGAAAGCGAGAGAAAGTGTGTGTGTGTGTGTGTGTGTGTGTGTGAGAGAGAGAGAGAGAGAGAGAGAGAGAAGCTCTTAAATACCCATCAGATGCACAGCATGGATCTTTCCAGAGAGCACTTTGGCAGCAAAAGATCGAGACAGAATCCCGTTGAAGAGACCACAGGGAAGCCAATAAGAAGCTATTTCAGGTGACTCGAAAGCTTGATGCTGCTTGGCCCATTTCCTGACCCTCCATATGAAACCCAGGATTGAAAGTGCTGATTGAAACCGCTACTTATACAAATCCTCTGTATTTCAGGTGTGCAGCCCCACTGGGATATGAGATACAGTATATGCAAATAGTACAATTCTACAGTATTGAAAAAATAAACAGGCGTATCTTTTTTTAGCACATGGGAAAACCCTTGCCATGATGTTGTTGTTGACAATGAAGGCAATGAGTCACATTGTTATGTGAGTGCAAGTGAGTGTCATTTTCTTCAAATTCATCAGTCGCTTGGTGGCAGATGTAACATGAACAGGTTGTGTGACATGCACTCGTTCTTGAAAAGATACTCTACTGTCTGAGTGTGCATCTTTTACACTTGTGAAAGATAAAGGGGATAAAATTCAACTTTTAGATTCAGGTTCACATTTCCAGCAAGGATGAATGTTATTTGTACTGACCACCATTTGAGTGGATAACAATTAGGCTTAACATATATAAATAATAAAAATGATGATAATCAAATACATTTAGGTGTATGCTTTTAGGGATGTTAGGAGATTGTTTTAATGTGCATTTATTATTTTAATAGTGGGTTAGTTCATCATCTGATATCGAATGTGAGAACCACATTTGAAGGAAATTTCTTCAGTCATTTGCAGACACCACTACCACATTTACACTGTCACCTAATTTCTGTGTGTGTGTGTGTGTCTACAAACTTGTGGCATAGATTGGATCTTGTTGCATGTGTGGAAACAGCAAAAACAATTTTTGAAGTTTGAAGCTTGAATTTACACCATCTGATTTGGATTGCTTCCATACGTGAGTCTTAATCAGGTGTGTATCTGATATCTGGCCATCAGTGTACACATGCCACCATTGAAAAGAGAGCAATAAGAGCTCCAGCAGTGATTAATGTTTGTATACCTTACTTTTCAAGATTAGGTTCAGTATTTATTATTATAGTTTTTTTCTTGTTTCTTGAAAGAGGTTATTTTTTTTTATTCTTATTGAGCAGTATACATTTATCAAATACTTTTAGATCGTTACAAAAAATATATTTCAAACTAAATGTTCTTTTGTTCTTTTAAGCAGTGCAATAATAACTGTTTCTTGGGTGTCAAATTAGCATATTAGAATGACTTCTGAAGGGTCATGTGACACTGAAAACTGAAGTAGTGATGCTGAAAATTCCCAAGAATAAATTACATTCTAAAATAGATTAATTCACCAGAGAGTGTCTGGTTTGGGGACCATACGATTTCGTCACTGCTTTTTGCGGATGATGGAAGGTTTGCAGCCGAGTGTGAAGCGGCTGGGATGAGAATCAGCACCTCCAAGTCCGAGGCCATGGTTCTCGGTCGGAAAAAGGTGGATTGCCCACTTCAGGTTGGTGGAGAGTTCCTGCCTCAAGTGGAGGAGTTCAGGTATCTTGGGGTCTTGTTCACGAGTGAGGGAAGGATGGAACGTGAGATTGACAGACGGATCGGTGCAGCTTCTGCAGTAATGCGGTCGCTGTACCGGTCTGTCATGGTGAAGGAGGAGCGGAGCTATAAGTCAAAACTCTCAATTTACCGGTCAATCTACATTCCTACTCTCACCTATAGTCATGAGCTGTGGGTCATGACCGAAAGGACAAGATCCCGGATACAGGCGGCCGAAATGAGCTTTCTCCGTAGGGTGGCTGGAGGAAGTGGCTAGGGAGAGGGAAGTCTGGGCGTCTCTGCTTAGACTGTTGCCCCTGCGACCCGGCCCCAGATAAGCGGAAGATGATGGATGGATGGAAATATATTCAAATATATTTTAACCGTGGCAGATCGCATTTGACCCCCAAAGCCTGGTTCGTTTGAGTAGTGTAATCGCTCTGTTAGCAGTCCCTGCCTCGGTTGGAAGAGGAGGGCCAGAGCACGGTTCAGTTATAGATCTGTTAGTGTGACCGCTAACAGAGTTATTTTATATTGTCATTTTGTTTCAAAGTATCCCTGTTTTTACTATATGCTCAGCCTTGCTGAGCAAAGGAGACTTCTTATAAAAACCTTAACAAATCTTTTTAAAATCTTAACAATTTTTTAAATAAAGAAATACATGTGTATTAATTTAGTTGTATTTGTTTTATATTTAATATATTTATTTTAATAATTCTTTGCATATGCATGCCACATTCTTATAACCCTTTCTTGTCTTTTTTAATATAACACATGAGAATATATGTCAGGATATTGCTTCTGTGCATTTGGTTGTGCAGAGTATATGCATTCATATTAATGCAGATTTTTTTATACAGGTGGAAACCCCCAAAACAGCTCCTGCATCTATGAATAACTTGATTTGACCTATTTGTGCAGACCTTTTGTTTTCAGCAACAATGTGCGGTAATTGTTTAGTTGTGCTACAAATAGAAATAGAAGCTAACCTCGATGATGATTTAATTTGTCTGCATTAGGTTAAAAGACACAACGGTTAAATATAAGCATTCCCGTTTGCCAATCCCACATTTATTTTTCAAATGACTAAAGTAGGTGATTCCTGTTACCTTTTGAACTCTGTAAAGTCTAAAAATATTCCCTTTATTTGGATAAAAGAAATTAATATGATTTCCATCATCACCTTCTTAAGTTTAATATTGAATCCAATATATTAAAATTGTGAAATGGAAATTTACTGCATAGCAAAAATGACCCAATCCCGCTAATTAGACCCTTACGGTAATGCATTTGGGCAACACCCAAAACTGGAGCCTGGCGTGTGTCCTGCTCCACCAAACCTTGGAATTCAGAGACAGTGAATCAGACTGCATATTTCATGGAGAAGAAAAAAAAAACTTATCTGGAGTTTGGTTGTGGAGACAGCTGTGCAGGCTCAGAAGAAGGCTTGGAGAGAGGGA
Organism: Carassius auratus; assembly: GCF_003368295.1. Classification (NCBI taxonomy): domain Eukaryota; kingdom Metazoa; phylum Chordata; class Actinopteri; order Cypriniformes; family Cyprinidae; genus Carassius; species Carassius auratus. The sequence goes on from NW_020524371.1 coordinate 10,441, forward strand.
GGGAGGGAGAGGAGAAAAGAGCGGTGAAGGACACCATGGGAAAAGTGAGCTCTTTCAGAAAGAATGTTAGTGGTTCCAGCCCGTGATTCCAGCTTATAATGGATCACCTACCAATGGTTTCTGAGAACTCACGTCTTCCACTGCTGTGCCTGTGTGTTGACGCCATTTGAGAGTAATAGAGTGTGAGGAGAGGTGAGAAACAAGACCTGAGAGCAGCTCTAGGGTTCTGGAGCCTCTCATTTTCTCCATAGAGAAATAGATTAGATTTAGCCAAGACAGACCTACTGGGAACTCCAGGGTGTATTAATTGGTGATATATACTTCTGTAGAAATATATTTCTCACTTTTAAATTATTTTGATTAGTTACACTTTCCACAATCCTAAAGTCGCTGTTACCATCTAATCAAACCTGACCACACTCTCAAACTGCATATATTTGCACACACACACACAATATATTTATATATATATATATATATATATATATATATATATATATATATATATATAGCTATTTTTAACTTTCTCTTCATCAAAGACTTGAAATGTATCACAGTTTCCACAAATATTAAACACTTAACAAGTGTTTTCAACATTAATAATAATAAGAAATAATGTTTATTAAAACATAATATTAAATATATTATATAATATTAAAAACTTGTTTATTTGTACACACACACACACACACAGCCGACTTTTAAATAGGAATTATATCGAAACTCTTTGGTCATTTTTGAGTGAGATGCTAACGGTCTAATCAGAATCAATGATTTATGCTAAGCTAAGCTAAAAGTGCTACCACCCAGAGATCGGCTGAATGGATTCGAAAACAGTAAAACTCAACCGTTTACAGTAACTCTAGGAGACTTTGAACATGAGCCTTTGCTAAAATGTTGCTTTAAAATTGGATTGGAAAATAGTCATACTTAAAATTCAGCTTTGATCACAGTAATAAATTACCTTGTAAAATATATTCAAATAGAAAATGGTTATTTTAAATTGTAATAATATTTCACAATATTCTTGCTTTTACTGTATTTTTTAATCAAATAAATGCAGCCTTGGTGAGCAGAAAAGACTTTAAAGCACATTACAAACTCTAACCGACATACCAACTCTTTGAATTTTATAATAAACTATATCAAAATATATTTTTCTAATACTTATAATGAACGAGTATAAAACTATTTTTATTTAATACTATTACTTTGATCTATTATGTCATTTACTATGTTTCATGGGATGAGTAGTTAATTACCTCATTAATGAATTTAATTATTAAGATTATTATTATTTTAAATGTAGATTTTTTGTTTTGTTTTGTTTTTAAATCATAATGGAGAAAATTTAATGTGAAAAAATACCACAGCCACTATAAAACAGTGGGCGGTTACCATTGTACTATATATCCATTGAAAAGAAAGGACAAGCAGAGGTGAAGGAAGGTTGCTAGTCTAGCTTGTGTAAATAATATAGTATATTGTTATTGGGGTTTTGACATTTTCCAAGAATGTTTCTGTGTTATCAGTAACCTTGGTCGTTGCACTACTGATCGACGGGAAAATGTTTTTGAGGCCTTCCTCTGAATGAAAGCAGTTGCGAATTGTTTTGCACCAGACTGTGTGGAGCTTGTAATCCTTTCAACAGATGATAACTGAGGCCCCGTGCGTTTCCAATGAAATGCTTCACAGGGAGCAGCCGCCTGAAGCCGCACACATGGTCAGCACAGCAGAGATACACTCCCAGCCCCCAGTCACATTTCATAACGTTCTCTTGCTTCCCTGGAACCCGAGACACACTGAAAGAGCGAAAAAGAGTGAGGCAGTGAGAGATAAGCAGCAGGCTGTTACTTCCACTGAATTTCTGTGTAAGTGTCGACTGGGCTGTTGAGTGAGTAGCAGAGGTCCTCGGATGTAAACAAAGCTCCGAGTGTGTACATCTCTATGACTCTGTTACCGTAGACATGGCTTATGTTTACATGCTGGTTTGATTATGCCAAATATTTATTTGTTATGAGCCATTTAAAGAGGCTAGAGGTCACAGAGTGCTTTGTTGATATTTTATACACAGCAAACATGTGATTATGAGGGCACTGAAATGGTATATGTTACTAATTATTTATATATATATATATATATATATATATATATATATATATATATATAGTATTTTCTAAATATATATATACAATTATGTTTCATTAAATGTTTTGTCTTCCATTATTTGTTTTACTGTTTTAATTTAAAATGTATCTTACCCAATACATAGTGACTTTATATTATATTATATTCAATTATTTATATATTTTTTTTATTAATTTATTGTTTATTATTTATATAGCTTTTAGTTTTTAGTTTATTTATTATTTTATTTTTTTATTCTTTCGGTGGGGGGGGGTTAACATATTGTGACATTTATATTATATTATATGTGTATTATTATATTATATTATAGCATAGCATAGCATATTATATAGCATATTGAAGTAATGCAAAATGAAATTTTATAAAATACAATTATATTTATTATTATTTATAATATAATTGTTATATATATATATATATATATATATATATATATATATATATATATATATATATATATATATATATTATTCCAAATATTAACAAATATGAAATAAATTAATAATTAGCGGTTTATGTTAATTATTATGCTGATTTGTTCTGACAGTAGCATTTCAACAACATTTTATCAATCCTTTTTCCTGTATGTCACAGCATGAATCTGTATGATTTTATTTAATGAGCCAATCATTGGTGCGTCATAGCACCAATCCCATTACCCACAAATATCAAAGGCGTGACCTATTATGCGACTCCTGTATTTTCATTGGCACTAGGATCTGTTCTGCGGTGCATTGAGCAACGCATTTAGTTTATACTCTGATTTTACATTTACAACCCAACCTGTGGAGCTTCTCAACGCGCCCTCAGGGATCTGTGCTAGCGTTTGTCAATCTTTCATTTTAGTACAACTTGCTCTTGTTCCCGCCGAAAGTCACGGAAACGCCCTGAAACATCTATTCATCTCACCCCACCTCCAGGTGTGACTCTTCCCAAATGAACATTTTTTTGTTATTGTTGTTGTTTTTCTTTTTTCTTTGGCATCAAAATGTCCTGGAACATTTTAATAAAATATAAACAATATCCTTAAAGTTCTTGGAAATGGATTCTTCACAGAAGTGTTACATGTAAACATTGAACTGAAACAGTTCTAAAACCCTCACCGAAAAAAAAGAGAGAAACAACTGATGTAGAAACAATTTTCCCTCCGAAACTACTTCCCTACTACTAAATTTCATGATTAATTACACAGAAATGCATAAATGTGCCTAATATTTGTGTGTTTGTGAATAGGAATACAGCATTAGCTTAGCATCATGCAGCCGATGTAAACTGCACTAAACCGATCCCATATGTGGGACTTATGTCTGGCGGCTGCTTATGTCTGCAGCAAAAGTTTGGAAAAGAGCTAATGGCTCATATCTGAAGATTTTGTTGACTTATGATGTTTTCTTTAGCTTGCATGCCTGTGGTGACAGATGAGTTTTGATGTGTGCATTCTCAGGTATGGAATTTCATTGTGTTCTGGTATTTTTACATGCATCCGCATGTGTTTGCTTTCATGTTTGTATGCATATTTTTTTAGTCCATAAGAGCGTCTTTTCTCTCTTAAATGAAACCATGAGTAGTAAAATAGTTGTTTGGGGTGGAGCAGAGCCCATGGGTGAAGTCTGTTATCAGATGAATGCCAAGCGACACTTGTGCACACTTTCTCATGCATTTCTTTCACACTTATGCAGCCCCCCCCCCCCCCCACATGCTCATTATGCACATTTTGTAAATTTCTCACAGCCCCACCATTAATTCTTTAAAATGCCACATAAATGGGCTGCAGTGTCATGCTCATTCATCATTCATTCCCCATCAGATTTTAATGCAATTTGAAATTTGAGAACTTGTTACGTTTGCAGAAATTCCAAACAGTTCTTCTGCAGATGGTTCTCTGAAGTTTCTATCCTTATCTACCCACCTCATGTGAGTCACTACATTTGACACTTTCTGTGGAACACAAAATGAGTTTTTAGCAAATCGCTAAATCTGCCCCTTTTCATACATTAACAACAACAAAAGAGTGTAATGTATTACTATATATATATATATATATATATATATATATATATATATAGTGTTTCTATTTTTAAGGAATCCTAAAATAAAAATATTAAAGAAGCAAATCTGTTTCCAACACTGATAATAATAAGAAATGTTTCTCAAGCAGCAAATCAGCATATAAGAATGATTTCTGACAGACCACATGACACTGAAGACTGGAGTAAATTCTGCTTTGAATCAAATGAATAAATAACATTTTAAAATGCATTCAAACAGAAAGCAGCTTTTTTATTTTGTAATTATTTCAAAATATTTTACTGCATTACAAAATCTTTCTGACCCCAAACTTTGGCCAGTAGCATAGGTCTATGTGTATATAATAATAAAAAATGGGTTCTCATTACTGTAATGCGATGAACTCAGATTGGTTTGAATTTACAGGTACTGTCATTTGATAGACACTTGTGTTTGTTTTGGTGTATCTACAGCAGGGAGTTGTGCGTAACCGTGAGAGGTACACGACGTGTGTGCGTATGTTTACTATCCATATTGACCCAGATGACTCATCCCAGCATCTAACCCCATAATGGCCTTTTAATATAGCTCTGACCAGCGCAGGTGTCTTTAGCACGATAAAACATGTGTTTGTTGCTAAGTGCACCTCGCAGCTGTTTAACAGTAATTGCTGTTTACAGAGTCAGGGAAGTTTCCCTCTCTCCCCTCTTCTAATAGAGTCACTTCCCCCGGCTCAAACTCCACTCGCTGTGAATGAGCTGCTCAGTTAGTATGTCACTGTGACACAGCTCTAACCCACACTAAATTGCAGTTCAGTTATCTCAACCACATTCTCCAGAAAAGGGAACCACGTTCTTCCCTTTTTCAGTCTGCTTTCTGTTCTATAAAAGCATATTGTTTTATTTTTTTTATTAAGCAAGGTCAAACACTTCAAATGGAATGCAGTTAAAAAAACTTCAGTGCCACTTTGCAAGTATTTTCTCCTTGGAAACCCTTTCAGTATAGCGTTTCTGCTGATGTTTAATATTTTGCTTTATCAAGTGTGATTGCATATGTGCATAACGGAGTTGTCACCCTTGCAAGTCGCGTTGGTTTTCTCACCGTGTTGCTGTAGATCTGCCCCAATTCCCTGCAAATTGCATAAATCAGCACTATTGCGCCACTCTTTCAAACCCGTAATCATTGCGATGATAATAGCACAAGTTTATGTAAGACATTCCTGCTGCTACAGGCTTAAAGGACTGGTAATATATATTTCTATATGTCTAAATGCAACTCCGCACAGAGATAAAAAAAAAGTTTTCTGCAGGAGCTTAGACAGTTCAGTGCTTTAAATTTTATTAAATGGGTCATCGATTGGAAAAAACACTTTTACATGTTGTTTGAACTGAAATGTGTGTTGGCAGTGTGTGTACACAACCACACATAATGATAAAAATCCACCCAGTGGCTTTTTAAAGTCTCAATAAATCCAAACCCCTTTCTCATATCAAGCCTATCACAGATTCTTGGCAGAATTACATAATTCTGCACAGGCCCCTCCCATGATTGCTGATTGACAGTGGTCAGTCTTTGGTTTTATCACAGCCCTGCTCTGAAAGCCCTTTCACACTGCACGTCAGACCTGCAATATTTCCGGAACATTGCCGGGTCGCCTTCTGTGTGAAAGCAACCACGTCCCGAGTTTGATTACCGAATTGAACCCGGGTCGGGGACCTAGTAACATTGCGGGGTCCGACCCGGGACGAGCGCTGTGTTAACAAAAGCCATATCTAATTCCATGTCGAAGTGATGACGCGCATTACCGCACGACTCTTTTACCAGCTGTTTTGAAGGAAGATCAACGTTCGCGACGAAAACATATGTGCAAACTGTAATGAAGCAGAGATCAGTTAGTTCCTCACTTTCCGCGCTGACGCCGAGATCGTTTGCTTGCTTCAGTGAAAGTATAACGTGCCTAGCGTTTTGGTTGTAATAATGAACATAGCAGTTTTCATTTACTCCTGACATCTGAGCCGATGAAGACACAGTGAATTTGCTTTGTTTTTGAAAGGAATGTGCCCCCGATTTACCTAAATATGTCTATTTTCATGCAAATAATTTGTGATGCAGCTTCATCTACAGAAGAATTACAGTGTTTTTATTATATATAAATCTTTGCAAATCGCCTTTCCTATTAATGTGCTACTTAGCAAGTTTCAAAATAAATGCGGCTAAAGTTTACAGCATCTCAGAGAGTGGCTCGGAAGAGAGGGGCGGGGTCAGCAGAGCTCATTAACATTTAAAAGAACATGCAACAAAACGGCTTGCTGTAAACAGAGCTGTTTTTGACTGGGTAAAAAGGTTTTTTTTTACACTACGACTGATAAATTTTAACCAAAATATGTTATAGACTTTCCATTAAGACCCTAAAGAATCATATCAAACTGTGGAAAATGGACAGCCGATGACCCCTTTAAAAGTAATATTTTATGCAGTTAAAATGAGAACATGCTTATCTATCTGTCTGAGTTTTCACTCCATTTCTTTTAGCTTCAAGGTCATCAACTGTATATATTTTCCCAAATGACAAAATTTACTTTTAGCAGATATACAGATTTCAATACACATTGCATGGTTACACTGAGTCCAGTGCTTTAAAAGAAATAAATAATTATAGTTGAATTACTGAAATAAATTTAATTCAAAGTACAATAATTGTAATTTATTTTAATATGTATTAAATATAATATTTTATTTTACTTTACTTCACTTAACTTTACATTACTCTCAGGCCATCTACTGCATCTAGTATCCCAAAGTGACAAAGTAAACTTTTAGTAGATAAAACATTTCCTTATATGTTTTTTTTGTCTTCCCGAGGAAAGGAGCATAAATATTGGTGACTCATCCTGCACTACACAGATTTCTGCCCAATCATATGCTTTCTAGAATAAGAATGCCCTCCACAACCAACTATCAAGTTGCAAGCCTTGGTTTGTAGCTGTGAGGTATAAAAATACATAAAAAATTACAAAAAATTGGATAAATGGATAACAAAACGTACTAATCACATATCTCAACTAATATCTCTTTTAATATGAAATACATTGACATAGGAAAGAAAACTTGTGCTTGACAAGTAATTTTCTTGGTCTTTATTTATCTTTTTTCAGGAATTTTAAGGATAAGGAATTAAAGCAATGACATTTACTGGCATCCTTACAAAGATTACACATGCTTTTCCCATAATAGTGAGTAACAGTGAGTGATGTGCTAGAGATTTAAGGAGGTTTTATTCTGGACACTGTATCATTACGAAGCATTCCCCGCAGACATTAGGGAGGAGAGTGATTAGATAGGGAAAAGATTGGTGTGTGAATCAGCTGACAGATCCTTTTGGAGGCTCTCTGGGCTCTTTGTTCTCTTAAGGTCAGTTTCGACCAGACTTCCTTCTTTTAAACATACAGACTCTTTTCTTAATGAATCAAAGACAGAATAAGCCACCATTGACAGGGGCCGTAAGAAAAACTGAGAAAGACAAAGGTGTTTATGGTTATGAGGGATTTTTCTCTGAGTGATTACATTCAGCACTGTTGTGTTTCATTGCTACAAGTTTCTGTGGGATCACATTTGTATCTGATTAAAGTTTATTTTATTAAGGAGCACAATTCATACTTTTTTGCTCACTTTTAAAAGTGCAAAAGTGAAATGGCATTCACAAGCCTGTTTATTTTTCGAGTGATGATGGATATTCAGCAAGACAAATGTTGGGTGGGACTTCATTTTATACATCTGGAATTGTTTGGCTCATAGTGGGCGTTCAGTACCAGAATGAGGTCCGGTGATTGGACGGGAGGGGTTAAAATATGAGAAGGCTTAATGATGGCAGCCGACAATGAGATTTAATGTGAAATTAAGAAGAGATATTTTGAAATGACATGCACTGATGAATTATTCACGATATGACCAGTTGCGTCTATTAGAGTAAATAGGGTTGGTTTTAATGTCGTACTGATTAAACTGGTTAAAGTCTGTGCCAAATACTATTCGATGTCAGTGGTGTACCATATTAACATTAACTGCAGTAACTTTGGTATTTTGGTAACCAGGTATGCTTGAGCCTTCTAGTGTTTAGGGTCGCATCTTGGAACATCTTATTGGTTTAGATGTCTTTGTTCGGTGTTGTGTCCATATTTCTATTGAACCATGCCAAGAGTGCATTTGGAAGAACCAAGAGAGCATTTGTTCACACTTATTCAAATTAATCACACTAAAAGAGCAACCTCATGGAGTTTGTTTTAATTGAACCAAGCCAAATATAAACACACCATAAATGCAATGCTGGCTACCTCCGTTGATTTTGCTGAATCATGTCACTTCTTGACTGATGTTGTGCAGCCTTGCTCTCAAGTTACTTTAAAGAATTCGAACACCTGTCATTAACAAGGTATGTAGTACTAGGAGCTCTGCTTTAACACATCTTACCATGAAATCCATTTCACTGATTTTTTTTCCCAAATAAGCATAGAATGTATAAAATGTCATCAGATTCAATCCAGGTCCAACACACAATCTTTTTTCAAGCACATACTCCAGATATCTGTTCTGTGTAGAGAACAGTGGGCTTTGATGGCTTGTTCTTGCTTCCTATCAGATCAGTGGACACGCTGTTCCCTCCATACTTGGAGTGTCCCGAAATTCTCCTAACACTATTGTAAGACCATATAAGAGGGAAGCACAAAGTGTTTCTTGAATTCAAATACGCTTTGTATCATGCCAAACTATAGGTCTTTCTGTAGAACTAGATAACACCCTAGTAGTTACAGCAGTCCCATGCTGAGGAGAGATATGTGTGTGAATGTGTACAGATGCAGGCCCATACACACACACACACACACACACACACACACACAAATAGTATGTAATGTATGTGTGTGCTCATTTTAAAGTGCTTCCTCTGTGCTGTTTTAAATGTCACTGCTTACTCAAGCTCTCTGCACCTCTTTCAATTACTTTATGCTTACTCCTAAGTGAAATATAAGTTAACATTGCAAGACTAAATATATATTTATTTATATTTTTACAATATATATTATTTATATTGAAGGCTACATTTATTTGATAAAAATATCAAAAACAGTGATATTGTGAAGTATTTGTATGTATATGTATGTAAATGAGGTCTGCTATGTTCAGCTGCCAAGGTGTTAAAAAAATGTATTATGAGCTAATTTGTGATGTAACGATCATGATGAGGACAGTGGAGGAAAATAATTGCTGAGAATGATGATTAAATTATTTAAATACATTTTGATCTGTTTCTCCAGAGCTACTGAATGCCTTCAGAAATAGTGTTATAGTTTGCGTGTATGTGTGTGTGTGTGTGTGGCTATTTTGGACTTTTTAGTTTCAATAGCCTATGTAAAAAGAGTTGCAGAAAGTTCAGTGATGATGAGCCCAATGTTCTGCCGTTTCACACAGCTTTGCTTTAGTGTGTTGGTCTGAATTTGGGAAAATGCATCTGAGGGATCCCGGAGCCCAATCCAAACATCTGTCTGTTTCACCTCTGCGTCTCTTGAGTGAGTATGTAAATGTTCGCTACATGTTCTTACCTCTTTAACATTCTGGTGATCAGTCACATCTGTTTAGACTCTTGGCTGTGATGCATGACTGTAACAGACAGACATTATCATCATCGATCAGAGAAATTAAGCCGTGCTAACAGCACTTGCATTATAGGTTCATGAATTATCAACAATTGAATAATCCTTTACAGGGCTAAATACTCTCCTTTTTTACGCTCTCTTTCTCAGAATGTGTTGGAATGTGGAATCTGATCAAACTTGCTGCAAGTGTGGAAGATACAGAAAGTTCATACATAAGAACTTGCCCCAGAGCAAAGGCCAGAGTCTCCTCTTTCACTCGAGCAGCTGTTTCACAACAGCACATTGCATAGTGCAAGAGAACCTGCAGTAAAACTAGCACAAAACCATCCCACAGTCATCTGAATTCAGAAAGTGGCTTCAGAATTATACAATGTCTTTAGGGAGGTCTTAAGAGTTTCCAAATATAATTTTTTGATTGTATTCAAGATCCCTTTCTCTGATCTCCGAACACCTAAATCACACCCATAGAATGTGTGAAGTAACAAAAGACTTATGAGAATACTTTTATTATGTATTGAAATGATGAATGATGATATTCATTTTGCATATTTACTAATTAGAACAACATACCATTTGTGGTAAAATATTTGAGATTCTTTGAAACATACCTAATGCAATATGTAGAACAGTATTTTTGAATAGTTTATCTGCAGCTTCAGTGTTTTGAGTGGTTCACCTTCAAAAAGCCAAGGGTGTGAGGTGGTTTAAATGGTATTCAGGGCACTGAATACCAGTTCCGAATGGAAGGTGTTCTGAATGGGTTGCAGGGTGTTGCTAGGGTGTGAAGTGGTTTGTATGGTGTTCTGAAAAGTGTGTAGGGTGTGAGGTGGTTGTTATGGTGTTCTGAATAGTGTGTAGGGTGTGAGGTGGTGGTTATGGTGTTCTGAATAGTGTGTAGGGTGTGAGGTGGTTGGTATGGTGTTCTGAATAGTGTGTAGGGTGTGAGGTGGTTGGTATGGTGTTCTGAATAGTGTGTAGGGTGTGAGGTGTTTGGTGTGGTGTTCAGAATGGTTTGTGGGGAGTTGCTAGGGTTTGAAATGGTTGGTGTAGGTTCTGAATAGTGTGTAGGGTGAGAGGTGGTTGGTATGGTGTTCTGAATAGTGTGTAGGGTGTGAGGTGTTTGGTGTGGTGTTCAGAATGGTTTGTAAGATGTTGTTAGGCTGTGAGTTGGTTGGTAAGGTGTTCTGAATAGTGTGTAGGGTGTGAGGTGCTTGGTGTGGTGTTCAGAATGGTTTGTGGGGAGTTGCTAGGGTTTGAAATGGTTGGTGTAGGTTCTGAATAGTGTGTAGGGTGAGAGGTGGTTGGTATGGTGTTCTGAATAGTGTGTAGGGTGTGAGGTGTTTGGTGTGGTGTTCAGAATGGTTTGTAAGATGTTGTTAGGCTGTGAGTTGGTTGGTAAGGTGTTCTGAATAGTGTGTAGGGTGTGAGGTGTTTGGTGTGGTGTTCTGAATAGTGTGTAGGGTGTGAGGTGTTTGGTGTGGTGTTCTGAATAGTGTGTAGGGTGTGAGGTGTTTGGTGTGGTGTTCAGAATGGTTTGTAAGATGTTGTTAGGCTGTGAGTTGGTTGGTAAGGTGTTCTGAATAGTGTGTAGGGTGTGAGGTGTTTGGTGTGGTGTTCAGAATGGTTTGTAAGATGTTGTTAGGCTGTGAGTTGGTTGGTAAGGTGTTCTGAATAGTGTGTAGGGTGTGAGGTGGTTGTTGTGGTGTTCAGAATGGTTTGTGTGGTGTTGCTAGGGTTTGAGGTGGTTGTTAAGGTTCTCTTAATAATTTGTAGGGTGTTGCTAGGGTGCTCTGAACAGTATGTAAAATGTTGATATGGTGTTCTTTATAGTTGACAGTGTGTTCTAAATGTTTGTAGGGTGTTGCTAGGATGTGAGGTGGTTGGTAAGGTGTTCTGAACAGTTTGTAGGGTGTTGTTATGGTGTTCTGAATTGTATGTAGGATATTGTGTTTTGAATGTTTATCGGGTGTTGCTAATATGTCAAGTGGTTGCTGTGGTGTTCAGAATAGTTTCTAGGGTGTTGCTAGAGTGTTCTGAATGGTTTGTAGGGTGTTGCTATGGTGTTCTGAATGGTTTGTATGGTGTTGCTAGAGTGTTATATGTGGTTGGCAAGGTGTTATAAATGTTTGTGGGATGTTGCTAAGGTGTTCTGAATGGTTTGTATTGTGTTCTTATTCTGTATGTACTCTGTGTGTTTACACTGTATCAAGGGTGTTCCAAATGGAAAGAAGGGCATTGTTAGGGTGTGACATGGTTGCTAATGGGTTCTGAATGGTTTGTAGGGTGTTGCTAGATTGTTCTGAATGGTACATAGGGTTGCTAGGGTGCTAGGGGGTGAGGTGGTTGCCAAGGTGTTCTAAATGCTATACAAGGTGTTACTAGGGATTTCTGAATGTTTTCTAGATTTTGAAATAGCTGCTAAGGTGTTTGGAATAGTTTGTGGGGCATTGCTAGGGTGTGAGGTGGTTACCATAGTGTTTTGAATGATATGTAGGGTGTTGATGGGGTGAGGTGGTTGCCAAGATGTTCTAAATGGTAATTGTGGCGAGTGGGGCGGGGCCGAGAGGCGTGGGAATGAGGAGTGAGGCCAGGTGTAGTGATTGAAGATGAGCTGCACCTGCGCCCCACCGCCAGTATCGAGTCCCACGTAGGAGATGGAAGGATATAAAATTGGAGCGACTATAGTGAAGGACGAGAGAGGACCAGGCCTGGGACATTATTTTATGTTTTGGCTTTTAATTGTGTTTAATTTTGTGTTTATTTTTGAATATTAAAGTGTTTTTGATTGTGCGCCGGTTCCCGCCTCCTTCCCGATGAGTATGGAGATTTTATTGTTACAGTAATCAAGGTGTTACTAGGGATTTCTAAATTATTTCTAGATTTTGTAATAGCTTTTAAGGTGTGTGGAATAGTTTGTAGGGCGTTGCTAGGGTGTGAGGTGGTTGCCAAATAATTCTGAATAGTATATAAGACGTTTCCAGTGTGTTTTGAATGGCATGTATGACATTCCCAGGGTGTTCTGTGTAGTATTTAAGGCATTGCTAAGGAGTACTGAATGGTTGCAAAGGTGTTCTGAATGGTATGTAGAGTGTTGCTAGAGTGCTCTGAATGGTTTGTAGGGTGTTGTTAGGTGTTTGCTGGCATTGCTAGGTGGTTACATAATGGCTTATGTCGAAAGTCATTGTCTCTATAATACGCTGATCCCTAGATTCAACCATTGGGATTTTTTAAATACCAGTTTTAGCAAACAGCAAAGCTGAAAGCTAAGCCTGATCTCTTAGAAAAGTAATATCACGCTTTTCAGCAAGCTGCATGATTTGTCGCCTCAAATGACAAGACGTCACAAAAGAGCAGTGGTTTTGAATCAGCCACCATGTGTTTGCTGATGTTTAGCAGTGAGGTCAGCGGCACAACAGAGATGGCAGCGATGTTCCGGTCAGATCAGATGAGAAAATACAGAACCGGCAGAGATCAGCCATGACGTGTGCTAACGGATTTCTCCATCTCCATCACAGTCAATGCCAAGGTCCCGTAAACAATGTGTTTGTGTGCAGTTAACCCCCCTCCACCACCTTTCATTAATGTGCATCCTCCATGACACTAATAAGTCAACAGAAGCTCTCGTCTGTGTCGATGCATCACTCTCCGTGTGGCCTGTCCTCGTGCTGACGTCCACAGTCATGAATGTAAACATGGAAAGGGCTTTAAATTTCCAGCACTCCTACATCTTTGTTCCGTTCAGCGAGTGGGCGGGAAGGAAAGGAGATTGGTGGATAACAGGAAAAAGAGGACCTTCTAAATCCGTGTTTGTGTATGTAATTAGACCTGCTATTGTTAGAACAGCATGTTGGCTGCTCTTGTTTCTTGTTTGAATGGACGGGCACTTGAAGACGGTGTCAAGAGAGGACAAGAAAAAGAATAGTCACAAATGAGATCCCTCTGTATAATCTCAGTTGTTTCTGCTGGGTAGCAGTGATATTAAATGGAAATCAAATTAATCTCCTGCTGCTCAGTTTTAGCTGTAGGGCCTTTTTCTCAGAGGTTTCACATTAAGATTCCCATATCTTGGAAACAATGAATTCTTGACTTTTCCATTTCCATACGTTTATGTTTACCTAATCATTTTTAACAATTATTTTAAAGCAGTTTCACTGAGAAAGAGCAATTTAATATAATACTGTAGAGCAGAGTCTGGTTATAATTTCTATTTACAGTGTGGAAATATGTATGAAATTTTAATTCCATTATTTGTATATTTTCAATTCCATTTTTTAATTCCATGATTTTTTTGTAAATTGTAATTTCAATATTAATATATGAAATATAAGAAATAGCATGATTTTAATTTCCTTGACTTTTACAGATATGTAGGCTATTAATGAACAAAATATATCTAAATAAATTTTTTACATTATTTTAATTGCATTTCACGTTTTCTTTTTTTTTTTGCATAACTTTAAATGTTATAATTTTTATTTTATGTTTTAAATCCATTTGATATATTGCATTATTTTCACTTCTGCAACTTTACAGATTTTATTAACTGAGAAATAAATCTTATTGAATTGCATGGTTTTAATTTCCATGACTCTTACAAATTTATTTTAAGTTTGTTTTTTGCATTTGTTATACGCAATTATTAAATTGCATTCATTTTCAAATTGAGTATTAAAATTGCATAATTTGAATTTCTCTGACTTTTACACATTTTATTACATTTATTTTTTAATTGCATTATTTTAATTGATATGACTTTCAAATGAAATATTTTTCATCCAGCTCTGGGTGAGAAATATGTTATTTGAAAGTCATGTAAATCTGAAAAGATCTCAGCAATGTTTCAATCTGTGCTCACATTTGAGTTCATATTTCAGCATGATCTCAAATACTTCTCACCAAATGCTCCCGAGGTATAGATTCATTTAATCTCATTTAATTTATTCATGAATGTCAAAAAACGACTGTTGGATCTGTCATATCACATCTAGTCAAAGTTGATATTTCAGTACCATATAACTGAGATCCTCCATTATGTGCAAAATGTGCATCATGCTAAAGTGCAGAAACTCTCTGTGCTCCTTGGAACAGAGGTGTATAGCTGGAAGCTGAGCTCTCCAGTGACTTGCCCAGTGTGTCAGGCTGGCACGTGTGGGCCCGTGCCTGTCTCATCTCAGTGACCCTGTCATATCTCAGTGACCCTGTCATAAACTTTAGCCCGACTCCAAACACTACTCCTCTGACACTTAAGAGTGCTAGCATCTGTGTCACACCGCATTTCATCTCGCACTAGTCATCAGATGACAAGTTCTGAACAACAAGAACAGTCGCACACATGCAGTCCTGGGGCTGTGAAAATAAATTGGCTAAAGCAACTGCTTTGACTGTCCACTTTCTAGATTTTCTCATTTAAAGCGATAGTTCACCCAAAAATGGAATTTCTCTCATCGTGTACTCACCCTCATGTTGTTTAAAACCTATGACTTTCTTTGTTCTCTTTTGCAGAACACAAAAGAAGATATTCTGACAAATGTTGAGGTCCAACAACATTTGTTAAGGTTAAACAAATTAGGGACGACATGAGGGTAAATAAATAACAGAATTTACATTTTTAAGGTGAACTATTCCTTTATAGCCTACTCACACCAAGAACAAACAAACTTATGCCTAAAAATGACTTTTATGTTGCATTAAAGTAAAGTGGCATTCATATAGTCACATTATGCATTAAAGCATGTGGATGAATGCAGTGGTTTTTCGTTTCACTCTTGGTGTGAACAGACTTTTTATGTGTGATTTGTTTTGCTTTTCCGCTCTTAGTGTGAACAGGCCTTTATTCTTTCAACCCTGCACCAGTATTTAAGCTTCAGTGGTTCATTACCCCCAGTATGTGCTTCCTTTTTCCTTATTCACTCATAGACAACAGAGAAAGCAAGGTCAATATGGCCCTAAGGAAATGAAATTCCCTATAGGCATATGGCTCCGGCTGGTGCAAATCAATATTTTCTATGCGGCACACCGCCCTGATCAATCGTGCATCATGAAGACTTGTATCTTCGAAAAAAAGATTAGTATCACTAATATCTCCAACACCAAGAGCTGCATCTTCCCACCCAGGTTCAGTAAGAGTTTTCCTAAGCCTTGTGCACACGGCCTGCACTGTTTTCATTGACGTCTGCTGCTCTGATGTATATTTGACTGCTGGGTGTAACTTGTGTCCCGGAGAAGCAACAGTCGGATTTTACTACAAGGAACTTTGACGATATTAGGGGAACACCCTTTGATTTACAAACATCTCACACCCTCCTTAAAGGTAACACCTAAGGTCTACACATGCTCTGTTGGACAAAGAAAGATATTCCTATATAGATAAGTGAGTGAGTCCTTGTAGGCATGTGGCTGTGAATGTGTATGGTGGGAGGCATGTTGAGTCAGAGGGAGAACTGCAACTAATAGAACTTCACATTAATAAATGCAACCCTGAGGATCTAGTTTAATCATTTAAGCGTTAGCGTCAAAGTCATAAATCTCAACCTCAAATTCAAACGCTTTCATTTCCACTTAAACCAGGGTTGGAAATGAATATTTTTGTCACCAAAAGTGACACAAATGGCCCTCGTCGTGAATTTGTCTGTTACCTAAGAGTGGAGATATTACATAATCTATTCAAGGCCTGTCTAGTTATTTTAAGATCTAGTCAGAGCTGTTGCATGGAACAAAAGACTCCAAAAAAAATAATTAAAAAAAAATTATCAAACAGTATTGAGCTATTTATCTAACATAGCCACTAGCCAATTAAAATGTATTCTAGAGAGTTTGTGTTATGATTTATTTTGTGTTATTTATATGTTATTTAAAAGTCTGGGTTCAGTCAAAACAGTTAAGAGAAAATGAATGCTTTTATTCAACAAAGATATTTAACTGATCAAGATTACAGTTATAATAATAATAAAAAAAGTTATTTAGTACTGTTCTTTTGAACTTTCTATTCATCATACAATGAGTATTAAAATATATATATTGTCGGGTCTCGGGGCTAATCACCTGCCTTTTTTGTGTGTGTGTTTGGGTCTCTTGTCAGCTCACCGCGTCTACCTGTTCGAGTTTTCCCCGCCCTCCTTGTTTCAGTGTTGTGAACCCTAATTACTCACCACCTGTTTTCTATGTTCCTCTAATTGTATCCCCTTATCAGTCCCCGTGTTTCTCTGTCTATTGTCAGACTGTTGTTACTCGTACCAATAGCTCCGATCTTCTAGTTATTCTTGGCACTCACCTTTGTCGTGTCTTGTCCTCAGGCTCCAGTGTGTTTAGCTGTTTTCTCTGCCCCCTGTTCCCCAGCGCAGAGCTCTTGGAAGCTTCAGTGTCATCCCTCCGGTCTCAGTGGTCGTACAAATAACTGTGGAACGTTACTCATCGGTTTGATTCATCTGCTTCGACGATTCTCCCAGTCACTACGAGTAATCCTGTGAACGTGACTCATCTGATCTGCCTCCTCTGCTTTAAATAAAGCCTTGCGTAAACCCGCATCTGAATCCTGCCCATTTTCCCCTGACAGAACAGTCTGACCAGATCATGGATTCAGCGGGATCTGATCCACTCCGCTCGGCTCTCGTGCAGCAGGGAGTTTTGTTAGGACAGCATGCCACCCAGCTCAACACCACCGCGCAGGATGTGGACGCTCTCAGTGCCCGAGTCTCCGAGCTCCTCACACGGGTGGACGACCTTCAACGAGAGGCAACAAACCGGGGGTCCGTTCTTCACACCGGTATGGCCCACGAGTCCGAACCTCATGCCAACAATCCGCCGGTCTATGATGGCGATCCTAACGCCTGTCAAGCGTTTCTCTCCCAGTGCTCGCTGGTGTTTTCTCTGCAGCCCCGGCGTTACGCAAATGAGGAAGCCAAGGTAGCGTACGTCCTTACACTTCTTTCGGGCCGTGCCCGCGAATGGGGAATTGCCGTATGGAGATCGCGGGCTCCCTGTTGTGCTACCTTCACTGATTTTAGTCGAGAGATGGCAAAGTTATTTGATCGCTCAGCTCAGGGAGACGAGGCGGCGGCCCAGTTGTCGCGTTTGACTCAGGGGAGGAGCTCTGTCACGGATTACGCCATCCAGTTCCAGACTTTAGCGGCGGCGTGTGGCTGGAATGAGAGCGCGCTGCGCGCTCGTTTTCTTGAGGGGTTGGATTTTCAAATTTCTGATGAACTCGCGGCCATAGAGCTCCCGCGGGAATTGGATAATCTCATTAATCTCGCGCTCCGTATTGAGGGCCGTCTCAGCCGCCGCCGCAAACAACGGCAAGCGCCCGCCCCGTGGCGCCACCTAGAGTCCTCTTCAGCCAGTTCAGCCAGTTCTGCCGGCCGACAGCCCTCGGAGGAGGAGCCCATGCAGTTGGGTCGTTTACGGCTTACACCACAACAGAAGCAGGAGCGTCTGTCATCGGGGGCGTGTCTATACTGCGGCAGGGGAGGACACTTCGCCCTTCACTGTCCGTTAAAAGCCAGGGTCCACCAGTGAGGCGGAGAGTCCTGGTGGGCACGGTTCTTAATTCAAGCTCTCCCGCAGCACGGACTCAGCTGCCGTTCCAACTCTCTTTCCAGAGTCGGTCTCACACTGGGCTCGCCCTTGTGGATTCAGGGGCTGAGGGGAACTTCCTCGATGCTGCTTCTGCTCAACGTTGGAAAATACCGCTTATTCCTCTGGTTAGTCCCGTATCAGCATGGTCTTTAGCTGGCCGTCCCCTCACCACCATCACTCACATCACCCCCAAGATAAGCCTTCATATTGCTGATAGCCATAGCGAGCTGATTGAACTGTTTATTATTGATTCCCCTAAGGCTCCTTTAATCCTGGGGCATCCGTGGTTACATAAACACAACCCACACATTGACTGGGTCAACAATGCCGTTTTAGCCTGGAGTCAGTCTTGTCACGTGTCATGTTTGGGTGCTGTTTTTCCTCCTGTCTCTGTGTCTTGTGTTCCTCAGGAGGATCCCTCTGACCTGTCCGGTGTCCCCGCGGAGTACCATGACCTTCGGGCGGTCTTCAGTAAGGCCCGGGCCACCTCGCTACCCCCGCATCGCCCCTACGACTGTGCCATTGATCTTCTCCCGGGCGCTTCTCCGCCTAAGGGTCGGTTATACTCCCTTTCGGGTCCTGAGAGAGAGGCCATGGACAAGTATATACGTGAGTCACTCCAAGCTGGGCTCATCCGCCATTCCTCCTCTCCCGCTGGTGCAGGTTTTTTCTTTGTTCAGAAGAAGGACGGCTCCCTGCGCCCCTGTATTGATTACAGAGGTTTGAATGACATTACTATTAAGAACAGGTACCCCCTACCTTTAATGTCTTCTGCTTTTGAATTATTACAGGGAGCTCGGGTCTTCACCAAGTTAGACCTGCGCAACGCCTACCACTTGGTGCGCATTCGGGAGGGGGATGAGTGGAAGACGGCATTTAACACCCCTTCGGGACACTACGAGTACTTGGTTCTTCCGTTTGGTCTTACCAATGCTCCAGCCGTTTTCCAGGGACTCGTCAATAGCGTGTTGGGTGACATGATCAATCAATTTGTCTTCGTGTATTTGGATGATATCTTGATTTTCTCCTCTTCTCTCCAATTACACACCCAGCATGTCAGACGGGTTCTCCAGCGGTTGTTAGAGAATCAGTTGTTTGTCAAGGCGGAGAAGTGCGAATTCCACGCTGAGTCTGTTACGTTCCTTGGCCACATTATTTCTACGGAGGGGATCAAGCCAGATCCCGCTAAGATTGAAGCTGTTGCCCAGTGGCCGGTTCCTGACTCCCGGAAGGCTCTGCAGCGATTCCTGGGTTTCGCCAACTTCTACCGGCGATTCATCAGAAATTTTGGTCAGATTGCTGCACCGCTCACAGCCCTAACTTCAACTAAGGTGTCCTTCAGATGGAACCGGGAAGCGCAGGTAGCCTTTGACATTTTAAAGTCCCGTTTTGTCTCTGCACCTGTTCTGTTGGTTCCAGATCCTGAGGCCCAGTTCATTGTTGAGGTTGATGCTTCGGATGTCGGGGTTGGCGCAGTTCTATCTCAGCGTTCCCTCCACGATGGGAAGCTCCACCCTTGTGCATTCTTCTCTCGTCGTCTCAGCCCTGCAGAACGTAACTATGACATCGGCAATAGAGAACTGTTGGCGGTACGATTGGCTTTGGGTGAGTGGCGTCACTGGTTGGAGGGGTCAGTGCAGCCCTTCTTGGTCTGGACGGATCACAAGAACCTGGAATACATCCGTTCAGCCAAGAGGCTGAGCTCGCGCCAGGCCCGTTGGGCACTCTTCTTTGCCAGGTTCAACTTCACCCTCTCGTACCGGCCGGGATCTAAGAACACCAAACCCGATGCCCTCTCTCGTCTGTTCGGTGCTCCGGGGGGGGAGGTTGCGGCCGAGGCCATCCTTCCTGAGGGGGTGGTGGTCGGGGCTCTTTCATGGGGTATCGAGCAGCGAGTTGAGGAGGCCGGTCGAGGGGTGCAAGTGCCAGGGGAGTGTCCGGCGGGCAGGTTGCCGGTGCCGGCTGCGCTGCGCTCTGAGGTCCTTGAGTGGGGTCACTCATCCAGGTTAGTCTGCCATCCAGGGATTCGGAGGACGTTGTCTGCCATCCGACAGCGTTTCTGGTGGCCTACTATGGCCGCAGATGTTAGACAGTTTGTGTTGGCCTGCCCCACATGTGCCCAAAGTAAGCCGGTCAATCGCCCTCCTGATGGTCTGCTAAACCCTCTCCCTATCCCTTCCCGCCCTTGGTCACACATTGCCCTTGATTTCGTCTCAGGGCTTCCTCCGTCGAAGGGTAACACTGTTGTTCTCACAGTGGTGGATCGCTTTTCCAAAGCGGTTCACTTCATCCCCCTGCCCAAGCTGCCCTCCGCCCGGGAGACCGCCCAACTGGTGGTGGACCACGTCTTCCGTCTCCATGGGTTTCCGGTGGATGTGGTTTCTGATAGGGGTCCCCAGTTTGTCTCCCGGTTCTGGAGGGAATTTTGTAGACAGATTGGGGCCTCTGCTAGTCTGTCTTCAGGTTTTCATCCCCAGACCAATGGGCAGTGTGAGCGGGCCAACCAGGATCTAGGAAGAATGCTCCGCTGTCTAGCGTCCAACAATCCGAGTTCCTGGTGCCAGCAGCTCTCCTGGGCAGAGTACGCTCATAACACGCTTCCGGTGGCCGCGTCAGGTATGTCCCCCTTTGAGTGTTCTGTTGGTTATAACCCACCTCTGTTCCCGTCACAGGAACCCGACGCAGCGGTTCCATCCGCCCTGGCTTTCGTCCAGCGCTGCCGTCGCACCTGGGAGAAAGTCAGGAGGATTCTGGTCCAAGCCTCTGGCCGAACCAAGACCGCAGCTGATCGTCGCCGGTCCTCTCCTCCTGCCTATGTGTGTGGTCAGCGGGTTTGGCTTTCTACCAAGGATCTGCCTCTCCGGGCGCCTTCTCGTAAGCTGGCACCCAGATTCATTGGGCCATTCCGCATCACCAAGGTGGTTAGTCCGGTGGCGATCAGGCTCAAGCTCCCTCCCACTTTTGGTCGGGTTCATCCGGTGTTTCATGTTTCCAGGGTCAAGCCGGTGTTCTCTTCCCCCCTTAATCCTGCTTGTAGTCGGCCCACCCCCCCGCCCCCTCGTCTTGTGGATGGATCTCCTACCTATACGGTTAAGAGATTACTCGATGAGCGGCGCCGCGGCAGGGGGTTTCAGTATCTTGTGGACTGGGAGGGGTATGGTCCAGAGGAGAGGTGCTGGGTGCCGTCCCGGGACATTCTGGACCGCTCGTTGATTGAGGACTTCCGGCGGCATCGAGGTAGGCCCCTTCCTAGAGCGTCAGGTGACGCTCCTGGGAGGGGGGGTACTGTCGGGTCTCGGGGCTAATCACCTGCCTTTTTTGTGTGTGTGTTTGGGTCTCTTGTCAGCTCACCGCGTCTACCTGTTCGAGTTTTCCCCGCCCTCCTTGTTTCAGTGTTGTGAACCCTAATTACTCACCACCTGTTTTCTATGTTCCTCTAATTGTATCCCCTTATCAGTCCCCGTGTTTCTCTGTCTATTGTCAGACTGTTGTTACTCGTACCAATAGCTCCGATCTTCTAGTTATTCTTGGCACTCACCTTTGTCGTGTCTTGTCCTCAGGCTCCAGTGTGTTTAGCTGTTTTCTCTGCCCCCTGTTCCCCAGCGCAGAGCTCTTGGAAGCTTCAGTGTCATCCCTCCGGTCTCAGTGGTCGTACAAATAACTGTGGAACGTTACTCATCGGTTTGATTCATCTGCTTCGACGATTCTCCCAGTCACTACGAGTAATCCTGTGAACGTGACTCATCTGATCTGCCTCCTCTGCTTTAAATAAAGCCTTGCGTAAACCCGCATCTGAATCCTGCCCATTTTCTCCTGACATATATATCATACTTTCCACAAAAATGACATTGAAGCTGAAAATTCAGCTTTGCATCAAAGGAAAAAATTACATTAAAAAAATATATTAAAATAGAAAATAGATATTTTAAATTTTGGCATTGCTGTATTTTTTTCAGCAATTAAATGAAGCCCTGACGAGAAAAAAAAAAAAATTAAAAATATTCTCGACAAAACTGTGTATGTTTCTAAGTTGACTCGATTTAAAAATAAACACGTTTCAGAAGAAGGATTTATTTCAGTTAATTGATTGTCAAGTATAAGAACCTTTTTCTGTTTATGTTTAGAATATGCCCTCATAAAATAATAAAATGTCACTGAAAATCAATTCCAGGGGTCCTTAATAAAAAAGCAAGGAACTACTGTAATGTGGAAACGGAAAATAATAGATCACTGTTTTACTTTGCTCTTTGTCAAAACAGCCCAAAACTCCAAAGCACTCTAAAATTACAACACTTAATCAGGGCAAAGGGAAAAAAACAATGACCATGAATCTAGTTCAGGCTCTACATCTGTTTTTCCATTTGGGAGCTGAAACTGTGATTGTCTACGGTGAGGTCACAAAGCTTCCTGTTGCCAAACAAAGTGATTGGCCGTTGCCTGACAAGGCAGCTAAACAGTTGGATTCATTCATGATGCAAATCAAGAGGAAGTGTACAGCTCTCCCCCAGCTTGTGTGGGGTTTTACCATGAGGTTACTGTTGAGTAATTGTGACGGATCAAGCGTCTGTGTTTTGATTCAGTTGGGTTGCGATCATCACGAGGAAATGACTCGGAAAAATCCCCTCGACTAAAAATGAGATGGACACAAAAACAACAGAAGTCATACAGACTTCAGAGCAGAAAAACACGTTGACATTTCCATGTGATGATGATATATCAGATGGGTGCTCTGTAATCTGTTTTGCTAATGGATAATTGTTAACCTGTTTCTGGTGTCCAGCTAAACGTGACCACCGTATCCATGCATGCAGACAAATGTACTTACACTCTTTCAGCCCGAGCGGAGAAGTGACATGCGCTAGAACTGCTCTAGCAAATTCCTGGCCACACTGAACTGAATCAAATCCCAGAAGGTAATTTGCCACTAAAAGCATTACAGTAGTGAGGGGCTATCATCAGATCTGCTGAAACAGGTGGGAGGCCAGGAAAACCTGCCATTCAGTGCTTGCGCTTTACTGATAGGACACTGTCTGGGACACAAAACAGAGTGACATTCCTGAACTTGACAACAACTATGTTCTATTGTGCTGATAATGTGACAATGTGAATTTTCAGGCTGTATTGCTTAAGACTGCTTTTGCAGAGATATGAAGACTTAATAGAGGTGATTTCTTTAAATTGTCTAAATACTTTCACTTTATGGTCAGGGAGTCAAGAAAGCCATTTGCAGGGTGACTTCCCCGGAAAGTGTAAACACTGTGTCTCTGTGGTGCTATCAAACATTACTCTGTTATTTTGAGACCAGACCTGACAGAGCAACATTCATCCAATAGCGTGAGTTTGAGGCGGAGCTATCTGTTTGATTGACAGGTTGCAGATAGGTTCTTTGAAAACTCCCTGAAAAGAGACAAAATATTAATAGTTGGCATGCAGTACGTGTTATAAACTACAGCTCAAATGATTGTTTTTTTCAATGTTTTAATGATTTTTTAAGTATATATATTCTTATGCCATCTAGGCTGCATTTATTTGATCAAAAATTATACCTGTGATTGTAACACTGAATTTTCAGCATTACTCCATTCTTCAGCATTACTCCACATGATCCTTCAGAAATCCTTCTGATATACTGAAGAAACATTACCTAATCAATATTACAAACAGTGCTGCTTAATATTTTTGTGGAACACATTCATTGGTGAAGTTAAACAGAATTTATTTGAAATAGAATTTGTATAACAATGTAAAAAGCCTTTACTTTTCATCGCATCAATTTAATGCATCCTTGCTAAAAAATGTAATTACCCCAAAAATTCCAAACATTCTAACACAGGTGTGTGTGTGTATGTATGTGTGTATATATATATATATAATATATATATATATATATATATATATATATATATATATATATATATAAAATTAAGTGATATGAGCGATCATAGACAAATTTACAGTTGGGAAATTTTAATGAAAAATATGAAATATGTTCATTTTATTATTTTGGCAAATAATAGTTTGAGATATCAATAAGCTCTCCATTGAAAAAAAAAAATACAAATCTGAGGAGCAGGAAACTTGATCAAAATTCTCAATCTAATCCTATTGCTGTCTAGAAGAAACCATTATTAAAGTGATTTATGTAATTTTCCATTCCCATGGAGAGGACTGACAGCAGTTCTTTCAATTTTAGCTGCATATTTAAAGGCTTCCAATTATTCAGCATGTTAATTTTGATATGGAATGAGTCATATCCGTTATCATCTGCTGTTGGTTGGCGTTATTTTCTTAGAGGCTCAAACCAAGACCAGACAATCCGGACAAACATTTCAGAAGCAAAAGCATCTCATTTACTCACCCATCTGGCACTCATGCCCTGACAGAGACAATGATTTAATCCTGGGTCGTGCATAAGCCAAGTTCTGCTTTGAGGTGGCCCCCCAAATTGAGACAAGTGAGGGTAATTTCCTGAAGGAGGGCCGTGGAATGCCGAACAGGTAGCCTATGTCAGCGACCTCTGACCTCGTGATTTTGCCGGCATGAAGGTTGACCCCATGTAAACCCCTGCTATTCAGTAGTCTTTCCCACATGGCTTTGAAGTCCACTCATGGGTTTTCCCATGGTTCACCTCCCTCCAATCAGATTCTCAGGGGTGGAGAGGGGGGATTGCACACTGGAGGAATGGAGTCTGAAGTTTCAAACTAGCACTTGAGTCGTCTTTATCATTGTGAGCTAATAAAAGTGCAAGCACTGTTTGTGTCAGATGAGCCGGGGCACTGGGTGGCTGTCACTCTCTCCTCTGCTGAGCAGGCAGCCATAGACGTCAGTGCTGCCATACCTTCATACAGCTTTATATTACATAGACCCCCACTGCGTCTCCATTTCAGAGCGCCTCTTGCTCTTACCTAAGCGTGGCCCATAATCAGCGCTGAAGTGCATGGAGAAGGTGACTCATTATAGCGGGGCGCAGCCGTTAAACCAGCTCTATTAAATCAGCCTGAGTGAGTCCCGCTGGGGGCTAGCGGTGCATTGTAAGAAGATGATGTACAAGATTTAATGTGGATGTGAAGAAAAAGGCACTATTCTGACATGCATAAAGCACTCTAATTTGCTGCCTGAATGATAGTAATCAAACGGCGTTTGGTTATCCATCATTCCTTGAATTTCTATTTATTTATGCATTTGATTTTCTTTCCATGATTTTCTTTCTAAAGCGAGCCATTTCTGAGTATTTTTCTGTTTCTGCTCTCCAGGGGAGTCGTGCATATCTTCATCTAGAAGAGAGTTCGGATCTCTGAGTCATCAAAACGGAGCGCCAGCATTGTGATTGAACTGTACAAAAACAGGATTGTGGGTAAAAAAAGAAACACCACACAAGCACAAAAGCTGACTTATGAATCACACGCATTAATCTGCGAATGTATGACTCACTGGATTTTTTTGAGAAGCGCAAACTTGTTTCAATGGTAACAGAAGGGAAAACGTGAGTGAAGTTTTATGGTTTATCGCAGGCCAAAAACATACTTGGAAAAGTGTCGTTTTGTTATTATTTATATACCAATGTAGTTTTTAATGTTTTATAATATTATTAGTTTTTCGTTTGCTATTTAGATTATTTATTTATTTATTATTTATTTAATAATTTTATTTAGAATTTGTTATTATTGTTATTTCAGTTTCTTTCAGTGTTTATTTCTAGTTAGTAATTTTAGTGTCTTAACTTATTTCAGTTTGTAGCTAAGGCAACATTTCTCATTTTCGTCATCTAGTGTTTTGTATTTTATCAGCTTTATTTAGAATTAACAATTTTATTTTAGTAGACCTGTGTGTTCATAATTATGACAATATTTAAATAGATAAAAAATACCAGTCGGCAATATCAATCAAAATGAGCTTTTTTCAACAGCTCATTCAAAAAAATGCTGCATGTCATACTGTATATTAAAAATACTTTGCCACTTCGTGTGTTTTAATCAATTGCTATCTGATTGGATATGCATATTCTATTTACACTTGGCTACGTAAATGTCTCTCCGCGGAACAGATATTAATACAACCTTCCCACACTATTTGCAAATATAACAGAGTTCACTTCCGTGATGATGCTAATGCTGGGCAACAAAATTATTTGATAAAGGGATCATATGATGCAATTTCAAGTTGTCCATTCTCTTTGGAGTGTTACAAGTTGTTCGTGAATAGATAAGATCCTTAAAGATGCAAAGACTAAAATCTCAAACCCAAAGAGATGTTCTTTATAAATGTCTACACCCTCCTAAAACGCTTCGTTTAAACATGCCCCACATGTCTACGTCACTGTGTAGGAAAATGTTAATAATGACGCCAAAAAGAGTGTGATGTGCATTCGTACAAGAGTTGCAAAAATCATATGAATTTGTTCGAATGACCTACACCTAACCTCGCCCCTAAACCTAACCAACACAAGGGTTTAGACAAATTGTATAAAATCATAGGAGTGAGGTTGTACAAATTATTAGCCACCTCGTAAAATACGTATAAATTGGTCGTGAGACAGCGTTGTGTATCGATATAAAAAAAACGAGGGATCTGAGAATACAGGACTCTGGGTGCGGGACTGTAGATGCAGCAGGCTCAGGCTCCGAGTCTGCAGCTTCATAATATTGCACGCTTGAAGTATTCAGCCAATCACAATTCACTAGATAGCTGGCCAATCATAATGATGTGCTTTGTAAAAATAGACGCGTTTCAGAAAGGCAGAGCAGAGAGGAGCAACAATACTGTACAGTATGTGGAACATAATGTGTTTTTTAACCTTAAACCGCATAAACACATTGCATTAGACAAAATACATTAAATAATGTTCTTTTTAGCAATGCAATATTACCACTTTAAATGCCCTCTTCAGCCCACATGGCAATTAGTTTTGAGTTTTATTTAGTTGCTCCATCTATGTCTCTCATCCACGTGTCCCAAACTTGTGTATACTGATGCTGTTTTGTTTGGGAGGAGTTAAGTTTACATATCCGGCCTGAACAAGCAGATGCATTTACTCTTGGCCAAGTTGCTTCTTTGTATGTATTTGAAACCACCTCCTGAGGGAGTCTGAGTTATCAGATTACTATACGTCTCAAATGGGTCTTTGAGGGCATTTACACTTGGTCTTCAATACTTAACTATACAATGAGTAAAGATGAAGTGACCAGGTGTGAAACCGCCATAATATAGGTTTACATCAGTTTTTTTGTTGATATTTATCTAAAGTACGGGGAAAATACAGAAGACAGGGAGAGCAAGTTCCTTTCAAACAATAATCTGCGCGGGGAAAAAGAGGACAAGAGACATGGGGGATGGGTCTGCAAGTCTTTTATCTCAAATTTCCCACATCCTGCCGCCGAGTTTAAAACCGGCCACCCAATTTGAAAGAATGCCTGGTATGCACCTCATTTCCATAGTGCCCAGCATTGTTCTCTATTTAAATAAAGCCTGTTGCCCGCCAATAGGAGAAACAAAACATGAGAATAATGAGGTAATGCAGTGCATGCGGTCTTCATATGCACTTTGTAGACCTACTTCACATGACTGAAAAAAAAACAAAAGTGCTGTCCATTGGGATGATGACAAAATTTATGTACATATGTGTCGCAAAAGCAAACAATACACTGTACAAATCAGAATTATTGATTTTTCTTTTCTATTTGTGTTTTCTGAAGTTACAGTGTGTTGAGCTCTCTCTGCCATATATATATATATATATATATATATATATATATATATATATATATATATATATATATATATATATATATAACATTTTCAGAGAAAAAACGATGCTTTATACATATTAATATGTACGAATGCATATATGTGTGTGTGTGTGTGTGTGTATATATATATATATATATATATATATATATATATATATATATATATATATATACAAACACACACGTATGTATGTGTGTGTGTGATATACATTCGTACATATATGTATGTATAAAGCATCTTCATAGTTCTCTGAAATAACACTCCGAGTCTGCAGTGGGGGCTTCAGCCACGGTCCATGTGAATCACTCTCCATCATGTCTGCCCCACACCGGTTGAACGCCCTAAAAAAAAACTCGACTATTTGGCGCGTTTTGATTCCCGCCACGTCTACGTTTTCCTTTATTTTCATATTTGATTGACCTTTTCTGCAGAGGCAGGCGCAATGCTCATTGGCTGAATCGTGTTTGTGGGCGGGGACACTCTTTGACGCACAACTCCAACCCTCCCTTTTACTATATAACGGCTCTAGCCCCTCCCTTGCGATTTAGAAAGCCGGGTGTTTGTGTCCGTCGCGGACCTTAGACAATAATATTTATCTTCGAAATATAGTAATCGTTTCTTTATTTAATTTCATATCCTAAACTGGAATAGACCTTGAGACTTTTGAGAATCAAAACCCATCGAGCCTCGATGAGAAGGGATTTCTACAGGCTTCTAGACCGGATCCCTCAAGTAGATCTTCCCTACATCCATCTCTACACGACGGATTTCGACCTCAACATTGGAATAACCCTCAAGAAGAACCCTCGTTTCGGATTATAAAATGCTACTATCAAAATTCAACACATTCGCTCACATTTCCACCGTGGACATGCCGGCGAAAATCCAGCTTCAAGGTTAGCCGACGGTTATTCTCGCGTGTCTATCTGCGTGTGTGTTGTGGTTTTGGGCTAGTTAACGTCAGCAGACTGAGTGTTGGGAGTAGCGCGTGCGTCAGATTTCAAATTCTTAAACCATTTTACGCCTTCTATCAATTCTTACGAATCTATTGTATCTTTTATCGACAGTTAAGGAGAAAGAGCCGTTCGAGAAGGTGTATCAGGTCGGCTCCGTGCTGGGAAGCGGCGGTTTTGGGACGGTGTATGCGGGTTTGAGGATCGCCGATAGCGCGCCGGTAGGTTCCTGAGTATTTTTGTTTACATAAGTGTGAACGTTCAGAATGTTCATATAATGTGTATGTTGCATATAATGCAAATATAATGTCATTCACTGCTTAATAATGCATTTATTTACTATTTCTAGGTTGCCATCAAGCATGTTGCAAAAGATCGTGTGACTGAATGGGGAGAGCTTGTGAGTATTTAATGAATATGATCATATTCATATAATTTGTATCTAAAACATCGCACATAAATAATAAATTAGAGCGTCACTAAAACGAACATGTCCTTGGTTTCCAGCCCAATGGCGCGCGCGTCCCTATGGAGATCATCCTGTTAAAGAAGGTCGCCACCGGATTCCGTGGCGTGATCAAGATGCTGGACTGGTACGAGCGACCGGACAGCTTCATTATCGTCATGGAAAGACCGGAGACCGTCAAGGACTTGTTTGATTTCATCACGGAGAAGGGCGCGTTACCGGAGGAGCTCGCCAGGAACTTTTTCCGCCAAGTCCTGGAAGCGGTGCGTCATTGCCACAACAACGGCGTCGTCCACCGTGACATCAAGGACGAGAATATTCTCATCGATCTACGAACCGGCGATCTGAAGCTCATCGACTTTGGATCGGGGGCATTACTCAAAGACACCGTTTACACCGATTTCGACGGTAAGAGCCATTTGCATGACCTTCAAGTCAGGGTTCCCACGGTCACGGAAAACGTGGCGGGAACGTGGAAAATTGAAATGCGTGCTTATCTAGCCTCAATGGAAATTTGTGTCGTGGATATAAATGTTTATTAAAAAATAAATCCATAAACATTATTACGACTTTGTCAGGGGAAAAGTTTATAAACAACCCAAAATTATGGGCTAAAAATTGCTTGATGTATTATTAAATCCGTTAAGACGTTGAAATTCGATGGTTGTAAGGTTTGGAAATCCTGTCAAGCTCTAAGAAGGGTGTATGTTTATATGTTGAAGCGATGCTTTTACGTTTTAAAACGAGTGTATCAAACATATCTGGCATTAATCAACTGGTAAATGTATTAAGACCCCCTTCCATCGTTAACTAGACATATCAATCTTAATAAATCGCTCGGCGTGATGATTTGTTTATTTTTATTTTATGTTGCTTTGGGGAAAAGGCATTTCGCTTGGTTGTGGGTTTGGCGCCCCCGCCGGTGGGAAAACGGAATTATTACAACTCAAAGTTTGTAAACACAAGTCACATGGCAACCAGTTTCTTCACATGCGCGCCCCTGCCGTCACGCTCCCGAGCACATGACTGTGCACATTAATGCTGCGCCATAACAATACTGTTCAAACACGACACACCTTTTTCCTGCCGCACCTTTTACTACAGTGTTTTGGTTTAGGGTTTGGTAGTATCAGGTACTAAAATAAAGACTTGAATGCAGTTTTATTGTGCTTTTTGGGTTTCAGTATGATGAAATTAAATGCAGTTTTCTGTTCTCTCTTCAGGTACACGTGTTTACAGTCCACCAGAGTGGATCAAATTTCATCGTTACCACGGTAGATCTGCGACCGTGTGGTCTCTGGGAATCCTGCTGTACGACATGGTGTGTGGGGACATCCCGTTCGAGCAGGACGAAGAGATCATACGCGGACAGGTGCTGTTCAGGCGGAGAATCTCCACAGGTAAGACATAAAGATAACATGACGCTGCCTTCTAGGAGGTTTATGGGTTTATTGCAGGGCTATAATCACACATCCTGTTTTACAGAGTGCCAGCAGCTTATCAAGTGGTGCCTGGCCCTCCGCCCTGCGGAACGCCCGTCTTTCGAGGACATCATCAACCACCCTTGGATGCAGAACACAGCGCCCCCTACAGACAACACTGAGATCAGACTGCACAGCATCAGCCCGCTGCTTTCCCAGCAGTCACTGTGTGCAAATGACTCTATCTGAATACATACGTAGAGACTTTCCATTACAGCAGCACACCACCCAGGGGACCTGCGGACTGAGCAGTGCAAAAAAAAAACACATGTTGTTCTTTTGTTTTGAGCATTGCTGCTAGACGGGAGTTCTAGGCTAGGCCAAAAAAGGGAAAGGTCCACCTTTTAGTGAGATCTGTTATCTCTCGTCTCCTGCCCCTCCGTGGCTCAGGGTCCCATGAGTCTGGCTCGTAGAAACCAAATGACTGTCAACACTGCTGTCGGACTGGGATAGAGTGAGAAGCCCATCTCAGCCAGTGTAGGGAGGAGCTCGGGGACAACCGATGCAGCGGCCACAAGGAGTGGTGCTGTGCTGATGGTCGATCTGCGGCTTTGGTGCACCATCAGGGCTGTTCCTTTAGGAAGCAGATCAGCCGAGCTTAATTATTTTAGTGCCTTCTGTGCAAGATCAAGGGTTTGTTTTGGTTAGGTTTTTTTTTTTTTTTTGGAAATACTTGAATTGAGTAATAGCCACTGTAACACTCTACTCCTTAACCAGATGTCTTTTTTTACCTTCTTGCTTCCACTTTACCTGCTCCTGGCGGGTAACTGTCGGTCTTACTCTAGTATGTCAGAGAGAGTAACCAAATCGACCTCACAAACCTCTGCAGAATGAAAAGTCTTACCTCACTCTTTCAAACCGCTGTTTCTTTTTCCTCTTCCTTTGTAATGTGTAACCCTCAACAACTACCACTCATTGTCACAGATGCACAAAGCAATGCAACTACAACATACTAGACTACATTTTCTGCATATTTTTGTTGTTTATATTGTAAATAGTTCGGTCAGATGACTCAATTCCATGACGAGGCTTATGTGTGAATTCTATTTATTGGAGTGTCTTAAAAAGAAAAAAACAAGATGGAAGTGGAAGTATTTATTTATTTATTTATAGAGAAGCAATTTTCTGCAAAGTTTTTTTCATTCCACCACTGAAGGGCCCACAAATTATTTAAATGTATTTTTACCATATTTAAAGCCTTTTTTGAGAACAAGATGTACATATGTTGTGAATAATCTTTGAAAGCACTTCTGTTTCTCGATGCATGGAGTACTGCTGATGGTAAACCATACCAGTCTGAAGTCGTGTTTGTCACCTAATTTAAACTGTCTGCTGTGCATATGTTGGAGGAAATTACCTCGTGAATGTTTGAGGAACGAGTGATTTTACATAGTTTCTTTTTCACCTTTAGTAGGCATGATTGCAACTCAGATTCTGATTTAGCAATGTAAATTATGTTTAGAAAGCTATTTTTTTTACACGATTGTCAATAAATATTTTTTTAACATTCATTCTGGTTTCCTGGGTATGATTTGCTTTGTTTGGCTCACTACAGTGATATCAGTTGGTGGTCTTTAAACAGACAATCAGCAGATGTCATTTGAGAAGTAGAGATGGACAGATGCAGTGGTATTAGCTGTAAATCCATTTAACTAACTTTTATAACACACTTATCGTTTTATATTGATAGTGTGTCTTTAATCTGAGGCGATTAGGACCACGGGTCCAGATTCCTTAATGCTGGACTCCTGAACCGGATACATGCGATAGTTAACAGCATTTACTTTATCAGTTGTTTTGTAGATAGCACCAGGTATGCTTTAAATAGCATTATAAAGATATCCTTCACTGAGAAGTACAACGATACAGAGCTGTACATAAAGCCTGAATGTGAACGCCCACCTGCTCTGTGGCCTTGATTCCAGCAGTACTTTTTTCCTCA
Source organism: Carassius auratus (assembly GCF_003368295.1). Lineage (NCBI taxonomy): Eukaryota > Metazoa > Chordata > Actinopteri > Cypriniformes > Cyprinidae > Carassius > Carassius auratus. The sequence continues at coordinate 43,407 of NW_020524371.1, forward strand.
TTCATTTTTTTCCATAGTTATCTCAGAGAAACTCTTTATTTAAAGCCTGAGCCATGAACCAAAACAAGCAGATAAATAGATGTGAGATAAATCACAAACTGTTTTTTATGCAATATATGTATGTGTATATATATATATATATATATATATATATATATATATATATACATATATAGTGCACATTTTTTATTTTCATTTAATCAGTATTAATCATTTTAGATTTAGTCCATGTTTATAGCTTTAATGTCATTTAAGTGATTGTGTACTCCTAAAAGCTGATTAAATATTTACAGTCTTCGAGGAAAATAGACCAAAAATACTGATGACTTTTCTCACCCTAGGGGGTGTATACAAATGTTTACCCAATAAAATACTCTTTTGAACCACCTGATTCCATTTAGCAATGGCAAATGGCAAAAAAAAAAAAAATCATGGTTCACGTAAACTAAAGCCTGTTGGCTATTTTAAAAAAGCCACAGTCCTTCTCTATGTCCCACCCAAACTTCCTGTCTAAGTAGGAAATATATCATGAAAAAAAAGAAAAAATGCCACCGTTGCCACTCCGGTAGGTCTGTTTACATTCTATAATTGAAAATCAGTGTCTTTGATTGAAATTATACCTGTGGAACCCTCCGGTGGTGCTCCAGGAATGTTAAAAGTTAAACAGAGGCATAATTATAAATTCTCCACCTGTGAGCAGTTTCACATTGTGCCTGAAAACCTCGCCCGAGAAATAAGCCTGATTTGTTTAATTGTTTCTCCTCTTATGCACCGTACAACCCAGGACAGCATGGCCCCCAGCATGGACCGTCCTGACCTGATCCTTTTCACAGCACAAGCAGGGAACGTTCTTGTTAAGCCTTTTATTAATCCTCTCACAAAAACCTTCTCAGCATTTGCCCCGCAGCTCTAAATGAGTTAAAATGTGCGCATATGTCTGGAGGCACACCTGATCGGTCAGCATCCTCAATAACAAAAATACATAAATAACATTTTAGCAATGTACATGCTTAAAAATAAAGGTTCTTCAATAGTCAGTCAAAAAACATTTGGTTCAACAATCTTCTTCAGTTCTCAAATCTTCATCCATAATTAGATTCAAAATAATGTGCCAAAGCCAGGTTTCATGAATCTGGATTTTGGGTCTATTCCTAACAAAAAGGGCATGGATATTGAGTGCTATAGTACATATTTTTGTAGGCCAACCCAGAAGTTCGCATCACCCTGGTTCCATTGAACCAATAGGATTTTTCAATTGTTTTTTTGATTATTACAGAAAATAATCTGTGACCAACAAAAGATTGATTTTGAAATGTTTTAAATGCTTGGTTTATCATGATAAACTTCACAAATTGTCAATTTTGAAGCCCATATACAATCACCAGAAGAAAAAATCACGATAGACTCGAACGTCACCGTCAGAGTCGGGGTTAATGCATTAAACGTAGCGCGAGTTACCTAATCAGATTACTTTTTAAAAGTTACTTTTTCAAATAAGTAATGAAAGTTACTTTTGGTTTGAAAGGGGATTCACTGTTAGCAAAAATATAACTTTTTTAAAAAAAAATTGTAAATAAATAAGGAAGCCCTGCTTAGGTGACAAAACGTAATGTAATACATTTCTTTCCATAAAAAAAGAACACAATTACTTTTTTTTATGGAGTAACGCAATATTGTAATGCATTACTTTTAATAGTATTTTCCCCAACACTGGTCACCACCATAAAGCTTCTGACAACTTATTTTCCCTTAATCTTTGACTTAGAATATAAATATATTTGACTTAGAACTATAAATATAAGAAGGATGCGAAAGCAGACTTGTGAGTAGATGAGATCACCTGATTGCATGATGTTTAATGTCCACGACAGTCTCTGTAGTCCAAATTTAGATACTTGTTAGCAGCTGCCTTTTTGAAGACCAAAAAATCACTCACAGGAGCTTGAGCTTGTTTTCACCACAGACCTTATTAGTCATGCAAACCACTTTTATAGTATATTTTTATCTTTCATGTTTTTTGCTGCCATTCCCTTTAGTATATAAAATATTAGAGTTGCTTGAAGATTCATCAGAAGTTCTCCTTTGGCTTCCTTAGAACCATTAACTCAGATTTAAAATTATGTGATGTAAGTAAATGAGTAAATAATTAGGCCTACTAAATGTACATTTTGGGGCAAACTATCCCTTAAGTGGCCTTTGTGGCCCAGCTGATAAGGAAATTCATTTCAGAAGTTGGTACGCTTCAAAGTTCTCAGGCTTTGTTGAAAGATTTTTGGAATAATTTCATGTTGGCTCCAAAAAAGGTCTTCTATGCTATGGCATCAGGCTGTAAAACCCTTTTTGGTGCTAATAGGAACCTATTGTGAGAGTGAAACTCCCAGTGTGACTGTGGGAAGGCTTAGTTCCCCAGTTCGTAAGTTCGCTGAATGGAAGTCAACGGATGGCGAGAGCCTAGCATGCAAACTGGTTTTAAAATGAGAGTCAAATAGCTGCATGATATTTGCATGGTTGGAATCTATGAGCGAACATTTGACTGCTGAATCATCCCTGCTGCTGTTGCATAATCACCACAAAACAGTACAAACACGCACAAGTTTCTGAGCAAATGTTCTGTACAATATCTGAATATTTACAAATCTGGGCCAAAAATCTCCTTTCTTGACAAATACTCAAATAAGCATACTGTATTGTATCACCGCCAGTGTTTTATGTTTGGCCTGTGAAGTATTATTTATAGCATTTATATGCAAAATCTGTCCTATTTTTGTCATTTTCCACACCCAGAGGTATATTTTATTGTTCAGAGATATAGGCCTGCATGTATGAACTTTGTTTCAGAAGTTTCTCTTTGGATTTCTAAGGAGAAGCAGAAATAGCCAGAAATGACGTACAGTAAGAGTATATTGGTGTTTAATGTGGAAATCAGCTCAGACGTCTTTGTCTTGGAAGAATGTTTTGTTCATACTGAGATCCCTGACTAGTAGACACCGTTTGAAACAATGCTTCTCAACATGCTTCTGAGAAGCTCAATTGCGTTCTTTTTTTTCGTGCAATTGCGAGTTTATATCTCGCAATTCTGACTTTTTTCTCACAAAAAAAACTTCTATAACTCGCAAATGCAATTCTAACTAAAGTATATTCTGAATAAAGGCAGGATTGCGAGTGAACTATGAACTTGCTATTCTGAGAAAAAAAAGTATAAATTTAAATAAAAAGTTGCAATTACCTAGTTTTATTTTTCGTGGCAGAAACAGGCTTCCATAGGTACAGGACATCGTTGAGATCTTTTCTGAAACTAAAAAAGAGACAAATGTGCTATCTAAGAGCAGATTGTTTTATTTTATTGAATTTTATTTTTGTTATTCTTTATTTTATTTTATTTTAAATCTAGCATTTGTGTACATTTCTTCTTTTACTCATTCCTTAGCCATGGGAGTCTATGGCAGTCCAAGCTCAAAGTTTTTTTTGTGCAATTGCGAGTTTATATCTCGCAAATCACAAAAAACTATTTCGACTATAACTTGCAATCGCAATTTTGACTAAAGGATATTCTGAATAAAGTCAGAATTTCGATTGAACTATGAACTTGCAATTCTGAGAAAAAAAAAATAAGTATGAATTTAAAAAAATGTTTTTTTTATTTAGTGGCAGACACAGGCTTCCATAGATACAGGACATCGTTGAGATCTCTTCTGAAACTAATCTAATCTAATTGCAGATGATCAAATCTGGCAAAATTATAAAAGTTGTTTTAAATAACAATCTGACCAAATCTGGGGTCTCTAGAACCTACTCCAGAGCACCACCACTTAACATTGAAATTACTCATGTAAAAATGTGTCAGGTAACCTAAAACATAAAAGCAAACTGGTTTTATCAGTCAAACGTTTAATATTATGGAGCCCCGCATATGACATGCAGAAAAAAAAATATTAGGCTAAATCGTGTTCACGATTTACTAATTCGTTCACTCAATGTGCTAAAACGTGCACACGATTACTATTGCATTCCCTCAGTATACTCTTTCATTCACTCGATTTATAAATTGTGCGCACAATTTACTAATTTGTTCCCTCGATTTGCTCAATTGTGCGAATGATTTAGCAAATTGAGGGAACGCAATAGTAAATCAAGGGAATGCAATAGTAATCGTGTGCATGTTTTACTACATTGAGGGAACGAATTAGTAAATTGTGTGCACAATTTATTTATTTTTTCTTGCATGTCAGGTTCGGGGCTCTGTATAAAATAACTCAGCTGACCTGAATAAATTGAGTTGCACCAACCAAAGTCATATACAGAGGTCAGATCAACATTATTTAAAGATTGTGGGAAATGCAAAATGTGTTTAAATATAATTTTAAAGAATTTCTTCCAACAAAATATCAGTTTGCATTTTCCAGCCTTTTGAATCTGGACGATTGGAAAAATGCATTATCGTCATAATCAAACACATGATCTCAACTGTCCCTGAACTTTCCTTCGCTTGGGTTAAGAGTTCTAGTTGTTATTCCGTTCACTCCCTCTCTTTCTCATCGCGCTCTTTCACACTGCTGGGAAATGGACAGAGAAACCCAGCTGGCTCAAAGCACACTCTCCTCCCTCTAAAAGAACCGGATCTGTTGAGTAATCTTCCCACACACACACAGTCTGAACAACACTGAAACGCTCGGCCGAAAGGAAATTGAGAGTGAGAATATTAATAAGACCATGCTGTTGTGTTCAGAAACGGCCCAGATGGTTTCAGATCTCTCCCGCACCTGCAGGTGTGTCTGTGTTTTGCTCACACTCCGTACACCTGGATAATTAGTCCCATTGAGTCAGAGTTTCTGCCACACACGGGCTCAATGATTCGGGCAAGGTCATTGTGCCCTCTGTCTGATTTAACCCTGTTTGTGATAGGCTGTTTGCTCATGTGCCCAGCTGGATCCATAATCTCATATTCAACTGAACAATAATCATGCATAATTGTATGCACAAAAGCTGCGATACTAAAGCAACATGACATTCTCTGTATCATAAGTGGCTCTTGTTAAGACAGGCATTATTGCAATTACACAAGGGATTTACACAAAATACTTAACCCTAAAGTATTAAGAAGAAAAAAAAAAAAGGATGCATAGAGGGATGTAAGCCATATCTAGATATCACAATATCATAATGACTTGGGGTGGATTCTTGTACTTAGAAACTCCCCAGGAACTGCACAGCAATGTTAAACTTTAGTACTGTTAAAATTTGCATGGACAGCTCATGTTTGGCCCAAGAGATATTCTCTTTATTTGACTCAACTCTTTCTGACCTGGACCAGCAAGACACCACCAAGCAACTGAGCTTACTACAGTTTTGAATAAAAACAAATGTCTTGCCAAAACTATGACTAAAACATTATTTTATTTCATGTAGATTTAAATTAGTACAGTTTATTTCTTTCTGATAGATTCGTTTTTATAACTGTTTATATTTATCTGTTTAATCATTTATATTTAAACAAATACAATACATAAATAAATAAAAACAGAAACACATATATATATATATATATATATATATATATATATATATATATATATATATATATATAGCATTTTTAAGTCATCTTAATGAGGTTTGCATTATTTGTATCATTATTTTCTCCTTTTTGTATTATTTTATTTTAATAATAGTTATGAAACCTTTTAGATCAGTTTCATTTCCCTGTTATATTAGTTTTTGTAATGTTATATGTATATATATTTACTCATCATCACCTCTAAATTGAAGTGACTGTAATTTACTGTAATAAATATATGCCTGCAACTGTCATAAATGCAATTGATGGCTGTTCACATGCATTTGTTGCTGCCATAAAGAAATCCGCTCTTTTCACAGAGTATTGTATCCATATTGTATAATTTACACACTCCCAGATCAAACGTTTGGAGAAGAGCATGGGAAAGAAACAGAAGCCGGTCACTGAATTAGAAGTCATACCCTCAGAATGATTTTGAAACTGATATTTCAATGTAAAAACATAAATAATACAATAACACTAACTGCTCAAAACCAACTACCTGCTAGCAAACCCCTAAGAACACGTTAGCATTGTTGAGACACCGGTTAAACTTTTTTTTTATTCTATATTACAGTAAAAAAAAAACAACAACACTATAGTCTGTTATAAAATGCTGTTGTATTTTTAATTGTAGTGATAAATGTCATTCAGCACATTAGCATGCACAGTGAGCCTCTAAAGAAGAGTGTGTGTGTATTTTAAAGAACTGTGGGAGCGCGATCAGTGTTTGCTTCCAGGCCGCTCTTCCTGTGTTTCCAGGACTCTCCGGAGCTACTCGGATAGGAATGTGCCTCTGAGAATGACCCAGACTCTTTTTCTCATCAGAATCGGTTTCTACCTGTTAAAGTTCTTTCTCCCAAGCTTTTGCGAGTGGGATCCTTTGACTATCCAGCATTCCTTTCTCTGTGACTCACTCGACTCTCAGCAATGAAGTGCAGTGCTAAAGGTCATCATCCGAGAACAAACCTCAGTAACATTCCTGTCCATCTACACTAAGAGAACACAGGAATCGATATTCTGACCTGCAACTGCAAACACGCTGATATTGACAAACCTCTTGTGATTCATCCTTTGGTAAATAGCTGTGTGGCAGCAGTCAATTTTGGACAAATTTGAGGGCCGGGACGAGCTTATGCAGTTATGAGGAAGGTTCTGTGTGTGTCCTCCTCCCCAACAGAAGTTACTCACTGGAGTCTGAGTGACTTGAGAACTCCACTGGAGTCAGTTCTCATGGTGGAGAATGACTTGTGGTGGGTGGAATCCATGCAAGCTGGAGATATGCGTTGGAAAAAACGGGAATTTGAGAACTGGGAGTATTGGTGACCGTTTTCTTGTCTATTTCTCACTCTGGATGAGAGATTTAAACAAACCATTATGCATTTTGCAAATTTGTTTTTCTGACATGAGGGATACCTCATAGACCAAACTTATGATTTATTTATTTCTTTTGCATGCCAGATGACACAATATTCTAGTTTTGAATTCAGTGTATTTCCTTTTTCTCCCATGAAAGCTAATTTTATTTATTTTATTAACATCTTGACACTACTACCAGTCATAAAGGGCAACTTTTATTATTTATTTTATTTTATTTCACAATCAAAGAAAACATTGAAATGTTTTTGAAATTAGAATGACATTTTGAATAACAAAATCAAATAAAAAAAACACCAATAATGTTTAAATTAACCATATGAAAAATATATTTTATTTTTAAAAAGAAAAAATATATATATATTTAATTATGTTTGCTTTAAGAAATTAGCTAATAACTGTATGATATCAAATACTATTAAATATTTTAATTATATTTAAATTCATGTTGAAATTTAATTTAATTATTTTTAATTTATTTAATTTTTTAATGGTGTTTTTTTTTTTCACAAAGTCCTCTTCATGACCTCACTCAGAAATGACAAAAACAGCATCAAAAACAACAATAATAATAGTCTTTATTATATTTATTTATATATTTATTTTATTTAGTATCTATTATACTAATGATTTTGTTTCATTTAATTATGCATGATATGAAATTATCCAACAATGGTACTAATATTGCAAAAAGTTTCAGAATTTCAAACATGTCAGCATTGTTCTAGAGGTTTCATAACAGAGTACATGATGCAACAGAAAAAAGAAAAGAAAAGAAAAACCTCAATCAGAATACACAAATACAAACAGTTTCCTTTTGCACATCTGTTGAAAGACCTCCTACACACCATGCCTTCCCATCAGCCCCCTCCTAGCAGGTTTCCCGTAAACCCTCGTATCGCTTCCTCATTCCCTAGCTTGTGATCAGTCAGATATGGACAAGTGAACACTTGCACCTTCTTCCTCTTTTCTCAGTCTGCGTCTCATGTCTCCCTCCCACATCATAGGTGGCTTCATTATACAAATTATACACTAAGTACTTTTAATGCGAAAAGCCTCACGCTACACGCCACATTTTACATTTTCACAAAATAAGGGATTAATAGCAGCTTTGTGATGCATCCGCAGTTCTCCAAGGTTCATGATGATGCAAATGTTTCTAGGAAACATGGCTCTTGTTTTTGTGTTAAACACATACACACAGTGAACTGATGTGTGAATATAGTAAAGCTGCGTGAGTTCATGTGATGGTCAGATTACAATGGCGCAAAAAAAAAAAATGCGTAATGGTATTAAATGCTTAAATATTTTCCTGAAAAACAAACTGATTGATCATATCCTATTACATCACTAATTGATCAAAATTTAAAAGTAAAGTATAGTTTATAAAAGTTTTATAGCAAAGCATATTCCATCTTCACAACTTTAATAATTAATTTAATCACAATACATGTATAATAAATCATTTCAATGTTTAATATAATGCAGTAAGTGACATTCAGGTATAGTAAGGCTATCCAAATACTATCGTGAGCCACTGTCCATGTAGGTCATATGGGTTTGTGGGTAAGGTACAACAAAAGGCTTGTGTAAACAGTCAGGTCTGAGCGGCAAGTGATGATGTTATGAACTCTGGCACTGAAGCTTTTGCAACAGAGCTGCTTTAAAGAGGCCACACTTCCCTTACTGGCATTATGAGGCAAAGGGCACTGGGGCACAATTTCTACTTCCTGTCATATTGTTACAACACTGGAACATTTGAAACTACACGAGGAGAGCATATGGCACTGAATCACGGTCACGTTTAAACCCTCACAATATTGTTTAAGACCCACCATGATGAAGCACGTGAACGCTGATGATGAAGAAGCAGCAGTTGGGATCATGCAGTTGCAATAAATGGCATAATAAAACAACATCCTTTATAAAAGTAAACAGATATTTGGCAACATTGTCCTGGACTTTAGACTGCATGGGTCTTTGAGCAAGTGATGCTGTTTAGTCATGACTAAACCGTGCACACTATTAAGAAATCAGATCAGTATGTTCTTTTCATATGATGGGTGGCGTGTTTCCACATGGTGCCTGACGGATTTACACACTTGCACAATATTCTCATCCAAACTTACTTCTGATGAGGATTACTCCATAAACCACAACATAAATCACCCTGCCGGGAATAATTTTAATCAACACCTTCAGAGCACTGTTGACTGTAATGTGTGATGTAACTGAACTCTTTGTAGCAATACAATGGCATTCTTACACTGGAATGCACAGAGGGCAACGTACACTTACACACACACACACACACACACGCATGTATGTGTGTGTATAAACACATTATTTAAAAAAAAGAAATTACATTGCAGTTAAAGAGAAAATAAATACATTTGTTAAATAAACAGTGTCAAATTAAAGATATTCATTTTATACTAAATATTATATATAGAAATACATAGGCTATTACGATTACAAAATAATTAAATAAAATACATTACATAAAATTATTTAAATATAAAATGTATATAATTTGTACTACTTTTCAAAATTTTTGGGAGATTTTTTTTGTTGTTGTTGTTGCTGTGTTTTGTTTTTGAAAGAATTCTCTTTTGCTCACCAAAGCTGCATTTATTTAATTAAAAATACAATAAAAACGTTAATATTGTTAAATATCATTTCAATTTAAAATAACTGTGGTCTTTTTAAAGATATTTTAATTGAAAATGTAATTCTTTCATGTGATGCAAAGCTGAATTTTCAGTATCATTACTTCAGTGTCACATGTGCTGCTTATGTTGTTTGTAAACACTGTGATGAACCTTTTTATTTCTTATTTTTTCAGGATAATTTGATGATTAGAAACTCTTATTGACTTTTACATGTATACATTTTAAGAGTAGTTTATATATGTAAACTAAAAATTATTTTAAGTTTACTTACATAAAAAGACATAATAGACATACTAAAACGTATTGGAATATTTGTGATTTACATTTTGCTTGCGGTTTTTTAAGCAGTGGCTATTTGCACCAAGTATTAATAGCGATAAAGGCTATTTACATTAAGTGCAAATACTGTAGCAATATATGCTATTTACACTAAGTGTTAACAGCACTTAGTGTAGGCTAAGTGCTGTTTACATTAAGTGTAAATATCAATTAGATACTATTTACACTTAGTAAAAAAATTGTATATTTTCTTAGTGATATATGCTATTTACACTAAGTGCAAATAACAATAGATGCTATTTACACTAAGTGTAAACACTAAGTGTAAATATCACTAAGTGTAGGCTACTAAGTGCCATTTACATTTAGTGTAAATAGCAATAAGATTCTATTCACACGAAGTAAAAAATAGCATATTTTCTTAACGATAGATTTACACTAAGTGGCTGTTTACAATAAGTGCAAATAGTGATGAATGCTATTTATACTAAGTGCAAAAAGCGATGGACTCAATTTACACTAAGTGAAAATAACAGTATTTTTATCTGCACCTCAGTATTTTAGTAGGCTACATTATAAAATAGTATGCAGTAATAACGTATTGAGTGTTAATTATAATTTTAATTCAAATTATTAAATGGATCTCACCTTATTGGGACAATAAAGCCCTCCCTACACATACCCTAACCGATACTTTATTTTCATTTTATTTTTTGATGATTTCTTTCATTTTTATTGAAAATAAATGCCTTTCTGATTCAATATGAGTTTGAAAAGTGATAAAAGAAGTTTGGTAAAAGGACGATTCGAACCCGGGTTGATCTCGTTAAAAAGATTATAATACTCGATTAACCATCTACGCCACCAAAACTAGCGGAAGTCCATGATTTTTTATGTTCTTTACCATCAATATCACACATCTAGGGGTGGAGCTAGTGTACATGGCTGCTTTTTAATGTCCATCAATGGAGGAAGATGCTTTTTGCCTTTCTCTCAGGAGAAAAAATCAGAAAAGTAGGACACTTCAAAGTCTCCATTTGTTGTGCTTTTAATCTTTGCTGCCTAGAAGAAATGACTTATATATTACAATGACCTCGTTTGTGTTTCTTCTTTTTTGATTCATTCACTCATATGATTGTTTTAAAAATAGCACATCTCAGAAGAGGAGGTGGAGGATGCTTCGGTTTTTCCTCAGTTCCTCTGCTGTTCCAGTCAGTGCTCTGCCGTTGTGACCTAGGTTTCCTCTCTTCTCTCACCCTCTTCTTGCACTTCCACTTTGACCTTGCGCTTGCTTCTGCTGGCGGTGACAGTCTCAACCAGGCCTCTTGTATAACATGCCGCCTGTGAGCGGCGTTCAGTCTTATGATGACACACACAAACACACACAAACATACACACACTTTGAGTCGGATGGAGTCAATGACTAAACTGTCTCCTCAGTCTGTGGGTGGCGCAGACGGAGACTATGTCCTTGGCATGGAGCTATTGTGTTCACACTCCTTCTGGAAGGCGATAGCAAAGTGTCAGGCAGGCCTTGGGACAGAACAAGAAGTACTCATTGAGGAGAAAAAATCTGCTTTAGTTCAGATTATTTCATTAAACTGATGAAATGAGTACAGTGAAGGTTATTCATTGATTCCAGACGTGTAATAATTGGATTTTATAAATGTATGTACATGAGTTCTGAATGAATTACAAGAACTGGATGAAAGATGCAATAATGTAAGATTGTATCTGTAAATGGCCAGGGTAGGAATAACATAAATTAAATCTCTTTAAGAGTTGTTACATTACCATTTTTTGCATCTGGCAGATGCCTTTATCCAGATGCATTCACAGTTTTGATAGGGATATTGCTGGACATTAATATTTTTGAAATTATTCTATTTAACATGATTGACATTTTTATTATTTTTAAATTGCTAATATTTAATTGTTATATATTTTACAATTATTATTATTTTTTTCTCCTGGATAGTATTGAGATTAAAATGGAGAGCAAACTAAGACTATTTACAATAAGTGCAAATACTGTAGCAATATATGCTATTTACACTAAGTGTAAACAGCACTAAGTGTAGGCTATAAGTGCTGTTTACATGAAGTGTAAATGAAACTTATGAAAATGATAAAAATGATAAAAGCACTGAAATCTGAAAACATAAAAATTAAAAAGAACAAATTCAATAATAATAATAATACGAAATACTGTAAAAGCATGTATAAATAATACTAAAATAACTCAATGCCAATATACTCAAAGTTTAAACACACACACACACACTAAAAAAAGAACTCTCATTTCTCAAAACTGTACATTTGTAAGTTACATTAACTACACCAATACTGGAACTGAGGAAATGGTTAGTTTTTTTATTTGTCATCAGTTTTCACTCAGCTTTTCTCTTAATTGGAGTTCAATCCATATATCATGTGACAGATTATTCGTGTTCATGATTTTTACTAAACATGAACATGTATAAACATGTTTTACTTTTGTAGGGCAGTGTGCCTTCCACAATCATTTTAAAGCTCAATAATCTCACTACATGTCAACAATTGTCTCATTTGCATCTTTTATTTCTTTAATTATATCTCAATTAACTCCATGAAAGAGCAACCTCTGAGTAACAGCATTCTCCTGTGGGTGGACGTTGAAGTGCTTGTGTGGTGTTTTTTCCTCATAATTTCCCTTTGGAGAAGAGTGACATACATGCTTTAGAAGCAGGAATATCGTCTTTCACGACTTCCTGTCTCAGTCTGCTGACCAACGAAACAGAAACACCAAGTGCATGCACTCGATAACCCGTATCTGGGAGTGTGCGGCGCTGAAGAACCAACAAAACACACACACACACAAAACCCAAAACACAGGGCAATTAGGAGGAAAATAAAGCAGCATTCCACAGATGCCATGGCTTCCTGAAGGACGCGGGCAACGTGACCTTTCATCTGTTTGTTTCATGTGTGTGGCATGCGTGAATGAACTCAGAGGAAGAGCTTCAACAAGGGGGCAATTCTTCAAGCAGGAGGATCTCAAACACAGACTCGAGAGGAGGGAACTCATTCACACCGTTTAGCGCTCATTTCCACATCCATTACAGACACAAACATAATACTTTGCTATCAGCTTTTTGTAAACGAACCCTGATAAATGCAGTGTGTTGAGAGTAGTGTTACTGTGACTGTTGAGGAAGTTCTACTCTTTTAAGGGCCCTTTTAGAATAACAATAGCAAAAGTTATTTGAGGCCACAGGAAGTATCATGTCCAACTTTCCACTAAGGATGTTTGTGTAATTGTATAATTGCTTTACTTTTTTTTTTCATCTGCAGCCGTTTTTTTTTTTTTTTACTTTTTATTTTAACAATCATTCTAATATAGAAACCCTCAATACTGCAATCAACTTTAATATTGCTTTTAATATATACTTATTATTTAATTTACTACAATATACATAACAATAGTATGAATTATGAAGCTGCGATCTAATTATTAGAATTTTTTTTATTTTTAGAAAACGTGTTATTTCAAAATAATCAGAGTGCACAGGCCAAGTCCATGGCAATTTTGTGATTTAACAGAGGTATAAAGCTTTAGAAATATCAGTTTTTCAATATATTTAAAGGTTAATACTAAAAGTTAGCCTATGTTTTTAACGCATGCTTTTGAAACGAATCAAGAATTCAGCTGATGATAATACAAGAAAAATATGAATATTGCTGCAATTACAGGCTTCAGTATAACAGGTGAACATCTTTCGATTTCATTCAAATCTAAGAGGAGCGCAATACATTTATGTGTAACTATTTCCATCTAGTGTTCAAATTGGGGAACTGCGAATCGACTATTTTCATCAATGCATTAAATGCATAATGATTTAAAATATAATTAATCACGTTTTTTTTCGGGGGTGGGCGGGTAAATAATGACATCATTTTAAAGCATTCATCATTGCATTTGTTTTACTGCTTTTAATTTATACTGATTTAAAACGAACAAACTATTTTTCCAAGTAGGATGATTTATCATATCTGTATTGCAGCAATCTAATGAGACTATAATGAGAATATTAATTTGCAATAACGAGTAATACAAACAAACCCCAAAGGAGGGGAGATGTTAAGTTTGGGAAATTTAGTAGCAGGATTTTGTGGAACTTTTGGAATGCACAATTATTTTACGCACTAATTATGCAACAATTCTTTTTTTTCTGTATCTTCTGTATTGCACCTTTATGTTCCAAAGGTTACTGTACTGTTCTGTACATTATAGTAAACATGGTTTCAAAGAATGTAGGTGCTGTAGAGATCAAAGTAAAGCTAAAATACGAGTCTCTGTCTAATAAAACTCAAATCCCATTGGTCCGCTCCCATGCACCTGTTCGTCATTTCTACCAATCACAGAGCGACCTCATGCACCTCCAAGATGGCGACGTCCATTCAGAACCGCTGTAGGTACATTCTGTGTTGGCAAAATACCCACAGTAACTAATCAAAACAAAGTAAGACATATGTGGCAATACAGTTAATAACATCGTTTTTCGCCGTTGGATATCTGCCAATGTCGGTTGACGGCGTGGGGTTCGCTTTCATGGCTGTTTCAGAGTGAAATTGGGCGTCCTCTCGCCATGGCCACCGACAACAGGATTCATTTCTGGAGGAGAAACCCAAAGGTTCCCGGGAGGTGAGTTTAATCATTAATTTCCTCTTTGAACTAGTTTAAAGTGTGTTTTTTGTACTCTGAAGTCATTTTATATCAAGGTATCGACTGTGACCAGCTGCTTTGTTTACTAGACACCGAGGCTGTGTGCCAAAACATAGTGAGCTGTGTGTTTTGACAGCATGGCTATTCTGGACGTGTGTTGCGTTTTTGCTCATGTTGTAAAGATCAAAATTAGGATTATTTGTGCATATTACGAAACCGCTGGTGTGATCTCCACTTGTGGCCATATGGTAGCGAAGTTAGTGTTGGTTTATATCAGTCCTTACTGAAGTTCGACATGGTGACCATAGCTATCACCAAAATACCTTATTTTTACTACTATTAAACTATGCTAACTTGCCTTTTAGCTTCCATTTTAATCTAAAACAAAGTTTCTTACACTGTATGATTTCATAATAATTTGTTATGATGTTACAGTAACTGGATTAACTATGCAATGCTATCTATGTACTAATAAGTACTTGCCATGGCAGTTTTTTATTTATTTTATTTTATTTTTATAAAGGAAGCAAATCTAACTTCATATGCTTTACTCTGGTTGTTTTCTAAACAGTATTTAATTAAATGGATTTGAACCTCTTAAAGCAGACATGTAGGTTGGTCTAATTTGGCCTTTTCTTTATTCTGGGCAGATAGTTTGCTGAGTGTGCTTCATATTGCGGGTTGTTAGGATTTTCATGGTTACAGACAGAATCAGTTCATCTTACTGCGAACGCTACCTTGTGATGACTGGACAGTTTCCTCTAGATAAGATTTTATATCAGGCCTTGCATAATCCTGCAAAAGAGGAACTCTCATGCTGTTAGTGTGGCAGATGTGCTGCTACTGAAATTCACTGTTTTCTTCAAGAGGTAATATTTGCACATGATGGAATCGATTTTCCAGGGCTATTTTTATTTTTTATTGGGGTATATTGAATTGAATATATGTATAATACACACACACACACACACTCACATACTTTTCAAAGACTGAATTTATATATATATATATATATATATATATATATTAGGGGTGCAACGGTTCAACTTACTGTTCGGTTTGTATCAGTTTCAGAGTCACTGTTTTGGTACGGGTTGGTATGTGCTGTGTTTAGGGTAAAATTATACTTTTAAATAAAAATAAAGAAATAACAACAAATAATCATTAGTTTTTAGGTACATAAATTGAATAAAGTAATCAAATGTCAAATATAATTGTGTATTTGACTGTGTAAATTAAAAATACGTGTTTAGTTACAAAAAGTTACAAAAGCTATTCAACCAAGAGCAGTGAGGGATTTCTTTGTTGCTGTTTGATTAATATTAAGAAAGTGCTGTCAATTCAAGAGAATGCACTGATACAGTATGTTCAGTCGGCTGCTAGGATACTTGCCAGGACGGGCATTTTTACATAATTTTTTGTGTGTGAATTTGTCCATTCAAACACAGTACTCAGAGCTTATGTGTTTGTGTTTAATATATATATATATATATATATATATATATAATATAATATATATATATATATATATATATACTGTATATACACAG
>NW_020524372.1:0-2500 GCF_003368295.1 Carassius auratus
GTAGTTTTATTTTGGACATTTAATAAGTGTTTAGTGGTACAGTGAGCTCTGCTCTCCTGCTTTTTAAAGTCTTTGTGGAATTGAGTCATTCTGTTCTGTTTGGTTTCAGTCTCTCCTGATAAATGTAATGCTATGATATGATGGAGCAAAATAGAGAACTATAATTGCAGTGCTTGAAAATTTGTTTTCATTGGGACAGATCCTGCCAAATATGGAAGCTGTCAGGGTGAAATAAGTGGACAGCAAGGGTTTTAATGAAAAACAAGTCTGCTAGTCTTTTACAAATGAGAATGAAATAAGAAAACAACCTAATGGTGTCAATGTAAAGTAGTTCCTCTGTTAATTAAGTGTTTTTTTTTCTTTGTTGTTTACTTAGTGATTCTCTAGCTTTTATTTTATTATTTTATTTACCTTTTAGTAATTTATGTGCTGTTATATATATATATATAGGTCATTATATATTCAGATTTATTCATGGAATTCAGTATTGATTGGTCAGACCACAGCTCTTCAGAATGTCCACTCATTCTCAGTGCTGATTGGTCTTTAACAGTTTGACCTCTCTGTGACCTTTTCCATCCTTGGTGGCCGATGTAACATTACTGAATCTCTTTTCTGGACCATCTACAATACTTTCATTCTAATGTCCATAATTTATGAAGAGGGGTAAAGCCAATGGATTCCAGCTCTTTGCTGAATAGTAAAGAACATGTATAATGTATCGTTTAATTTTTTTTAAACAGCAGCACTTATTTAGTATTATAATTGATTTTATCCCATTAAGAATGACTCAGAATAATTTGTGTTCCATTCAGAATATTTACATAATGAACAATGATTCTGATATATCATTATTTTGTATGTAAAAGAGAGTAAAACTTGAAATTAAATGTCTCAAAAATGTTTTTAATGTTTTTATTTTATTATAATTAAGATACCATTATAGTCTTTGTGCTTTTTTATACATTTATATTTTTTGTTAAGTTATTTTTTAGTTTTTCTTATGACATCAGGTTAAACTAATTGTAAATGAGAAATGTTGCTTTGTCCATTTGCTGAATTAAATTAAGTTTAATCAGTGTATTTTATAAACCTGATTTTACATAAACTCTTTAAAATATTCTCTTTTTCACTGTGATATACATTTTAACTATCATATTAAAGTAAATATTAAATCTTAAATATAAATAAATGTTATAATTATAATCTGTAGATCTTCATGTGGGTTTGTAGTTTTTATATGTATTTTAATATTTATTTATATTGTAGTAAACAAATTAATAACACCTTAAAAGCATTTCTATAAAAAAGTGCTTATTTTATGTAAGTCTGACAATTGGGAATTTTTCTTGTTAAATCAGAAAGGAAAAAAAAAAAAAAAACACTAATAATAGTAATTCGGTAAAACACTGTATTTTACATACTGACCCCTACATCCGAAAAAAACGAAAAGGCTGGGTCTTACATACATGAGCAATGCATTTCCTGCCCACTCAGCTCATAGTGACATCTAGTGGGTGAAGTATGTTAGTGGAGAACACGTCCTAATTTTCAGGATACACTATGAGCCTGTGAATCCAGGAGTCTTTCTCAGTAACCTGCCCTCTGTCTTTCAGATCACTCCAGCTGCTGGTCTTGTGTCGATCTTGAAGAGAAGAGCCTCTCTGGAAGGAGCCACCAGATCTGTCCCTGCCGCCCCTAAACCCATTTCGAAGCGTAAAGTCCGTTTCCGAGAGCCTGACGAGGGCCTGGACCACGGTAAGAACTGCCATTGTTTTCTAAAAACTCATTTTTGCAGTATTCAAACTGACCATGTTCTGATTCTACACTGATTTGCTTATTTGCAATATGCAGATGAGGTGGGCGGAGACTCCTGGCTGCTCCTCCTTTTGTTGTGCTTGGCTACCGTGGTGATCAGTGTGGGCGGGACTGCGCTCTACTGCACTTTCGGAGACGCCCAATCCAGTGTGTGCACAGACTTTTTCCATAACATGGATTTCTACATCGGACGAGTGCAGAGAGGCATGGATGAGCTCAAACACTGGCTGTCCCCGAGCTCATAGCAGGACGGGGCGACTCGTTTCTTCTTCTCTGTAGCCTCCGTGATCTTTAATGCTGAGATATCCTGGTACGTAGGCCTTTGCTGGGTCACGCTGTCACGGATGAAGCCCATCGAGGCGATGTCCGGCCCCTGGAAGGCACAGGAAACCACTTTGGCCAGTTTTTGACTCAAGTAGCCCACTGTTTACTGCCATCAACTGAACCTCATGTGAAAAGACTTCATTTCTAGTGTCTTAAATCAAAACCTTAACACTTGGTTGACAGAGTTTTGTCTTTTATTCATTGGAAAAGTGAATGACCATCATGGTACTTAAGATATAATAATGGACATAATCATCTGTAGCCTGGACGTAGCATTTTCCTGTGATGGGTTTGAATGGACTTATGGAAAGATGTTTTTAGGTACAGGAAAGCAATACATGTATATTGAGGAATTACA
>NW_020524372.1:5000-22754 GCF_003368295.1 Carassius auratus
ACAACATAAATCATATCCTACTGTAATCCCAAGAATGTTTTTTTCCCCCAAACCCGTTCCGCCCACAAGAGCTGCACATCGATGACGCTCTTGAAAAGAACCTCGACTTGTAGGCGTTAGCGGAAGTGGCGCGAGTCTCGGTCAGTGTGTCAGCTGTTCGTCGCGCGCTGATCGCAGTCTGTCTCTTCCAGGCTCAGCATCAGTCCAGACGATCAGCAGCTCGACAGCGCTATGGCGTCGTTCAGTACCTCATCCAGCAGGCCCTACCACATCATCATCTTCGGAGCTTCTGGTTTCACGGGGCAGTTCGTGGTGGAGGAGGTGGCCCGCACCGCGTCCGAGGGTCCCGAGGGGAGTCTGAAATGGGCCGTAGCCGGCAGGAACAGAACCAAGCTGGAGAAAGTTTTGGAGCAGGCCGCCGGAGCTCTAAGTGCGTGATGCCTCCTTCAGTTATTCTAGAGTTGCTTTGAACGTCTACATTTGAATTTAGTGAACTGATATAACTCTGACGCTCCAAAAATACCATAGTTTCTGGAAAAATACCATTGTACAGTTATTTATTAGTTTTGTAAATTCATAAAAAGTGTTACAGAAATGTTCTTGGCTTGTTTCCTTCATTGGTTGATGATTGCTGTAACTGGTATTTGATGACAATGGTATTTTGTAATGCAATAGATGTTGCAAGACTAAAAAAACAACAACAAAAAAACATTTGAATTGTTACTGCGTGCATGCACTGATGTCTGTGAATGATATGTATTCATTTTGCATGTAAGTAAGACAATGACAAGGTTATTATTGTTAAGTAAAACTTTTAGAGTTAGTTTAATATGGAAATAAAATATAAAAAGTAGAAATATTCGATTAAAGACTTAAAAAACTAAATGAAGAAGAGAAATGTTGCCTTGAATGAATAACAAATCCATTTCATACACAAATGACTACCGTAAATTACTAACTGTATTGAAAACTTAAAAATATATAAGTAATATTTAAAATTATTTTAAATGACAAAAGGACATCATGTAATAAAAATCATTTTAAGCAATATTTTAAGTTAAATTGCATTGTATAACCTTATTATCCTTATTTGACCTAATGCTCAGCAGATGTCACATATTTATATAAGCTAATTTCCAGGATAGCTGAGCAGAACGAGTTGTCGAAAACATCTGCGTTTCAATTTTGTTGTGCTTTTTAGCAGAAGTACAAAAGGAAGCATCATAGAGTGTAGGAGCAGCAAACTTGGCAATGACTTGAGAGTGTTAGAAAGGTTGCACTGACCCAACTATATTGGATTAGACTTGACTTTGACCCACATCGTGGCAATCAGCAGTGAACTGTTTTTTCTTTAATGCTTGATACTGTTCTCCTAATAAAAGCCTTTGTGTGGGACCATGCATTGTTTAGCATTTCTTAAACAATAGTCTCTTTGGTCATGGTGGTCTTCAGAGACGGTTTAATTAATCCTCAACAGCTGATGGAAAATTATATTCCAGTGACATATTTAATGCCTTTAATCATGTAGCTTTGAATGGATGGGCTCAAGCAGAACATTTGCTCAGAAGTATATTTAGATTTCAATAAGAATTCATTCAGCCAGACGGGTCACTGAATAAAGATAGGAGCCTTTTAGTGAAAGTTATCTGATCTTAGTGGACAAACTGAATTATTTATGACATGGAGTTTGGCCTAGACCGTTTTGCATTTTTGCAGTAAATCGTAATCTTGAATAACTTACAGTCTCGCCAGTTTGCATTAAATATGACACATAAGTTAACCCTGCAGAGTTTGTGTAAATAATATTGTAACATGTTTGTTCTCAGGTAAGCCGGAGCTGAAGTCCGAGGTAGATATTCTCATCGCAGATGTCAGCGATCTGGATTCCCTGGCTGTGATGTGCAAACAGGCTGTTATTGTGCTCAGCTGTGTGGGCCCTGTAAGTACACAAGACTGTAGAACAAAGAATCCCTTGTATATGAGCTGTATTATAAATCATATATGTCGTAAAACCTCAGGCTATTGATTAATGACTTTTTGCAATATAACACTCTGATGTTTACCCAGCTTGCTACATCAGGTTGATAACTGTATGTGACTTTATTTGGTTATGCAATACCGTCCTTCAAACAAGATAATCACATTTGTACACTGAGCATCAGGTGATCTTGTATTAAGGATTGGTCACAATAAACTTTTCATTCCATTGAATTCCATTCATACGCATGCAAATGCTGGAGCCCGGAAATGCAAGATCATGCAATTTCAGATGCTTGAAGTCTAGTGTGACTACAGCTTTAGATCATTTATTTATTTTTATATTTTTTAAATAACTGTCAAGTTGACCTTTTGTATAGAATATTGTATACATTTTCATTTAGGCTGCCATTTAAACGTTTGGGGTCAGTAAGACGGGTTTTATGCTAAGCAAGGCTGCATTAACTTGATCAAAAATGTCAGAAACCATTCTAATATGCTAAATTGCTGCTGAAGAAATAGTGTCATTATATTACTAATTCAGATCTTTGATATTTTTCTACAGTACAGATTTTTTGGAGAACCTGTTGTCAAGTCATGTGTGGAGAACGGAGCACACTGCATTGATATCTCCGGAGAACCACAGGTGCTTCTCCTGACACATTGTTCTATTATCATGATCAAAATAACAATAAAACTATAAATTGGCATTGATCTGTTTGCTGTAGTTCCTGGAGAGTATGCAGCTGAACTATCATGACCAGGCTGCTGAAAAGGGCGTCTACATTGTGGGAAGCTGTGGTTTTGACTCCATTCCTGCAGACATGGGTGTCATTTATACCAGGGACCAGTTTAAAGGTATGTTTGTCATGCTATATCATGTCCTTAATTATGTACATTTACATATAAAAAAATTTCATGTTTTGTTTCCATTACCAGGGACACTAACCTCCGTGGAGAGCTTTTTGACTGCAAGTACAGGGCCAGAGGTCAGTGTTCTTAAGTTTTAAACGTAAAAAGCTCCGAACACTGAAATAGTCTGTGTTTTTAAAAGGCCTTTGTGTTTAAGTGACTGACCCAGATTCTGGTGTGTGTGCTCGTAGGGAGGCTGCATCCATGATGGCACCTGGCAGTCGGCCATCTTTGGCTTAGCCGACAGCAACAAGTTGCGGAGCCTCAGGAAGAAGTTCGGTCACAAGCCTCTCCCTGTAGTGGGGCCTAAAATTAAAAGGAGGTATGTATGACAACCATTAGAATTTGTGTATCGTCCGCAGTATTTCAATAAGTCCATAATGCTTTTGAATAACCGTTTTCCACTCTTTGGGGTCAATTTTGACCTTTTTGTGAGGGGTAAGAATTTTTATTGTTTTGAAGGAAGTCTCTCATGCTTACCAAGGCTGCATTTTTTAAATAAAAATATAGTCAAACAAGTAATATTCTGGAATGTTATGGTGCTCATGAATATGCTCATATCTGTTTTTAACTTAATGAATTTCTATCTACAGGGGCACACTGTTTTATAGTAACGAGTTGCAGCAATATGCAATTCCCTTCATGGGTACCGACCCATCAGTGGTGAAAAGGACCCAGCGTTACCTAACTGAAGAACTCAAGGAGTCTCCGGTAAGTAATGCAAATAATGAAATAATGCTGTATATATATGTGTGTGTGTGTGTGTGTGTGTGTAAATATAAAAATAAATATTATATTAGTGCTAAAATCACTAAAACAAAGCAAAATTAAAAAAATATGTTTTACAAAAGCACATAAAAAAATTGTTGAGTATCAATGAACAACCCTACTTATAATTTCCTTGAAGAATTATTAAAAAAAACATTACAAATGGGAGTGTCAGAGTTTAACTTAACAGTGAACCAGTGAAACTGGACTGAAACAGTAAACGTCCGAGGTTTTAGAAGAATGAGAACATCGACTTATTAAACAAGAGTAATTCATAAAATTCATAGACTTTGTTTTGATAGTCTTTTCTTATAAGTCAGTGTAATTCAGATGTGAAGGCAGTTCAGCCAGTTGTGCACCTGAAAATCAGTTATCAGTTCTTAATAAACAAAACTCCCCACACACAACATGAGTGTTGCCCCCTGATGGAAATGTGTGGAATAAAAATGTTTATAAATATATATTTATATATAGATATACCTGTATATAGATAGATATAGGCCTCTACCTTGACTAAATCCTATACAAAATAACATGAATTACTATAAAATGACCTGCATTGCCATAAATATTTTGATACGGTTTACATGTACTGACACTCGGTGCATGTTTCATACAGGTTCAGTATGGGGCGTATGTTGGCATCGGCGGTATTTCCAACGTTTTCAAACTTGTCTTCGCTGGATTGATGTTCTTTTTCCTTGTAAAGTTCAGCTTTGGCAGAAATCTCCTCATTAAGGTAAAACTTATCGTGTTGTGAACTCTACAGTATATCGAATGCAAAAATCAGTGCATTTAATGTGATGCCTACATTTTAATTAATGGATCTTGTGTAATCAAATATATACTTTGCTCTGCAGTTTCCAGAGTTTTTCTCATTCGGCTTCTTCTCCAAAGCAGGTCCAACCAGAAAACAGGTATTATATTCACCTTATCATCATCTAGGCTATCAACTCTATTTTTTAGGATTGTTTTTTATTTAAACGTGGTATCTGCAGATGGAGGGCTCCTCTTTCCATTTCATATTTCTCGGAGAGGGTTACACTGAAGGTTCAGACCCTAGTGAGGGCAAACCTAATGGCAAGATCCGCACACTAGTCAAAGGACCTGGTAACATATTCAGATCTGCCTCATATTAATGGAGCTACATCAGTGCATATTTCCCTTATTGATTATTTTTGTGTGTTTTCCAGAGGTAGGATATGTCGCCACACCAATCGCTATGGTTCAGGCGGCTCTTACCATGTTAAAAGAATCAGATTCTCTTCCAAACACGTGAGTCCAGCCATATATGAGGTCAAAACAAAACCTAAATAAACAGTTTGTAGAGTTAGTTCACCCAAAGCTGAAAATTCTCACCCTCAAGCTGTTCAAAACCTGGAGCAATTCTTCTGTTGCTAACAAATTTTAAGATACTTTGAAGAATGTTGATAAATTAACAGTTGCTGGCCCCCATTGACTTCCATAGTGTTGAAGAAAATGCTATGGAAGTCAATTGGGGCCAGCAACTGTATGGTTACCAACATTGTTCTTTTGCGTTCAGCATATACAAAAGAAACATATACAGGTTTGGAACTGTTTGAGTGATGATATGTGATATGTCTTTTAAGTGGCAAATTCTGAATATATATTAATGGGTGATTCTCCACAGCGGCGGTGTTTACACTCCAGGAGCGACGTTTGCCAAGACCACCCTCATCGACCGCCTCAACAAACATGGCATTCAGTTCTCCGTCCTTTAAGTGGGAGATTAAACAGGGCTCACCAGCTTACTTTAACATCAGAATTTTAATTTACTTGCTTGAGCATAGAGAAGTCTTGCTGCTATTTAAAGCTTTCCTTACAGTGTTACTGTTTTCTGGTTTAGTGTCCTCGCTTGTGCATGCTACACTGGGATGGGGTTGTTAGCATGCACTCAAATGGCTGAGAAATTTGCACTAGGGAGGTGGAGCAAAAAACACTCCCTCCATTTTATCACGTTCTGTTTGAAAATGTGACTTCTTTTTTTTCCCCATTTACAGAAATGCTAATTCTCACAGATGACAGACATCTCTAAAAACATACTTAAAAGCACACCCAGAGTTGAGAGAAATATAGTTCGAGTAAGAGAAAGAACTAGTTTTTGTAATAGTGTCATGAGTTGTTATATTTGTGAATACTGTAGCAGAAAAGTTTAACTAACACAAGAAATGAGAGAAAAAATGTTTTGGAGACCAATGAATCTGAGTTAGGCCTGAGTTAGGATTGTAGAATGTTGTTCTGGTTTGTTTCTAACTGAATAAAGAGTATATCAAACTGTATTCTGTGTCTAATATTATGTAACTGAAATGTAGTTGCTTAGTGTAAATGGCCTACTTTTATAAATCTAAGAAGAGTTAACAAACTTTCCACTGCATACTGCCAGCACTGATCCAGGCCTCTTTAACCTGGCGTAGGCCACAGCACTGATCCAAGACCAGCTAAAGGTCCAGTCGTTTCCCAAGTAGCTCTGACGGGTCTAGGATGCAGTCTTCACCCCTGGGGCCTACAATATATAAATATCACAGCACCACTAATATTTAGCAGCAAAAAGTCGCCTGTTTAAATATAAGGGTCAGAGAAAGGGTTGAAATAGGCATGTAAAATTAAATAAGGACTGCTTCTAGTGCACACACACACACACACACACACACACAAATATATATATATATATATATATATATATATATTTTATTTTTTTTCTTAAGTGAACTTGAAGGTAATAATTAAAATGGATTGCTAAAAAAATGGTTCCTTCCGAACCTTGTATGGGTTTCTTTCTTCTGTTGAACACAATAAAGAAAAGAAAGAAGATATTTTGAAGAATGTTGGTAGCCATTGACCTGTTTAGTATTTTGTCCATATGATGGAAGTCGATCGCTACAAGCAACTTGTTACCAATATTCTTAAAAATATCTTCTTTTGAAAGGAACTCATACAGGTTTGAAACAACATGAGATTGAGTAAAGCATAACACAGTTTGTATTTTACTCTGAGAAAGAGACTATTCGCGTTGACATTCTTACTTTTGCTTTTATGCATCATGCATATCCAAAAAAGAAAGAAGCTTTATATGTAATTAAATCAATCACAAATCACAAATTTCTCAGCTGTTTTCTCTCCACAGATGTCACTCTCACCACAGTGACCTTCTCTGGGTCATGACCCTTAGAGTCTGACATTGCCAAGTTCTTGATTTCCAGTTTAAATTAAACAGTTCTTGATTTCTAATTTAAATTAAACTCCCTGAAAAATAAGTATCACGATTGAAAGGTGTATATTTTTTTAAAGTTTTGTTACAATATGAAAGCCTTGAACTTATACCAACATATTATATACAGTAGCGTTTTTAGTTAAAACTTCCATTGTAGAAATGTCAATGATAAAGATTATTTCACTCAAAAACTGAAAGAATAGGGTAATAAGAGTCATAGTAAAGTAAGCAGCATTTGACTGGCCTAAATGTATATTTTAAGTACTTTATATTTATTTTATAAGGGTAAAACTGTATTTTTGTATGAATTTCTTTTGGCTCTATAAACCTGTATGAATTTCTTTTGGCTGTTTAAAATACAATTAGACACATTGAAGACTGTGTGTTACAAACAGTTTCTGATCAACATTGACTTCTACAGAATTTTTCCATAATATGGAAGTCAATGGGGACCAGCAACTGTCTGGTTAGCAACATTCTTCAAAATATCTTCTAAGTTCAACAGAAACTCATACAGGTTTAAATCAACTTCAGGATCAGTGCACGATCATTTAATTCTCATTTTGGGGTGAACTCCCTTTAACCTCCATTTCATACTAAGAGGTATTTTTAGCTATTGCTTGCCAAAAATAAATAAAAAATAGACATTTCAATCAATTTAACACTGATCTTCACACAGAGACTAAATGTGGAAGCCCTCATCTGCTGCCAGCTCAGACGCCGAAAAACAGAACACAGAGAATCCCCTCGGCTGGATTTTGATAAGAGGTCTACAACCTGAGCACAGTTTCCGGCCAACACATTTCCTTGGGCAGCTGTATCTTAATGGTAAGCGCATCGGACTTGTAACCTGAAGGTTGCAGGTTCGTTGTAGGTGGGGGGAGTGAATGAACAGCACTCTCTTCCACCCTCAATACCCATGGCTGAAGTGAACCCACACAATTGCTCCCGGGGCGCTGGAAAACTAGTTGCCCACTGCTCTGGGTGTGTGTGTGTTTTCCATATTCACTGCTGTGTGTGTGTGCACTTGGATGGGTTAAATACAAAGCACCAATTAAGAGTATGGGTTACCATACTAGGCAAATGTCACATCTTAAAATGTTTCACTTTCACAGTTTGGGGTTCCACACAAGTCAAGTAAACATTAAGATGACATAAATCCCATAAATATCAGCAAGTCATGATTTAGCAGGTGGTTTCATCCAAAGTAAACTTATTACAAATTAACTGGGGACTGAACCTTTGGAACTGTGAAATATGAATTCATAAGCATCAGATAAAGACTAATTCTGACCCCTTTCATTGTAAATTTCCAAGATGCTGAAAAATACCTGTATTTGGTTTAAAAAATAAAAAAGATAATAGGTAAAAGTATTTTTGCATGCATGGTTTATTATTTGAGCCTAAATTTAAGGATTTATGTGGTGGCTGACAGAGCTCAACGCGTTTCAAAAAAAAAAAAAAAACACATGTAAATAGAAAAAGCACCAGCAAATTAAGAAAACATCTTCGTCAGTTTGACAGCACATGTGCTGCAAACACTTGCAAAACAAATACAGAAAAGCACTGCAAATACTCATAACGCGCGTACACGCACACGCACACGCACACACACACACACACACACACACACACACACAAAATCGTGCTTCAAGTAGAACAGACCACGAAGGGAAAGATAGCAAATAACCATGATTTTATTATAGTAAAAGTAGTAACCATGCATTGATGACCATTTGTATAACCACAGTTGTACAAATACCATGGTTAAACTAGGGTAGTGTGGTTATTTTACAATGGTTTAAACTATAGTAACCATTTGTTTTTGTTTATTTTTAATTATAACAAACCGTTTCAAAAGACAAAGCCAAGTTAAGGATGATCTGTTCCTTCTCAAAACTCTGTGTAAAGATGTAATACATTAAAGCCAGACTTAAGCTTGCATTGAACCAGCTAATATCAATGTGTACAGTTATCACTGCTGTGTAAAAGCATTCATGCCACCTCTTAGCATCATTAACCAGTCTTTTTATAAAGACACATAAATGCCACTTCAGAAGCGCCTCTGAGCCACCACTGCAGTGTAAATTCTGCAAAACAGTAAGATGTTATGTAGATGTAATTGACCAACCTGACACTGCCTGCTGTCTTGCATGCTTCTGATAGACTGAAACAGTCTCTCGCAAAGGGTGGGTATCAGGCCTTTGTTATCATATGCCAGTAACGTGGTATTGTAGCCCTGCAGTGTATCAAAAAATGCCCTGCCTCAAATCCGGAAACACACTCGCCTGATAATGACCAGAGGGAACAGAGGGATTGAACTAAATATAAAGTTAGTTTAGCCGCTATCAGTTAATCAGACTCCACAAAACCAATGACACCATCAAAATAAATACAGCAGCAACTGTAGTCTGATACAAGATTTTAAAAAAGCACATTCCTTTTACAACCTTTGTAAGCATGAACAGATGCATACTCTAATGCAAGGTGAGATATCCTCTATATAACCAGATATCTGTTATCTGGCCAGTGTAGCGCCCACCTGTCTCCTCTGGTACAAACAGAACATCTTTGTTCCTTCTGAAGCCACCGTGAGACCATTAAGTGTAGTCAAAAGTGAAAATGCATCTGTTCTGTGGGTTACGAAGGTCTTGAATACTGATATTGTTGGAGGTCACTGAGATAATGCAGCGACTGCCTGCATCCCGCTCCCTCTGTATAAGAAAAAGCTTTAAAGTCTCAAAGCTATGGTTCATTCTCATGCTTAACTTGAAGTAAACTTACAAATAAAGTGCTACAAATTAACCTAAATACATATTCAATTACAAGTCTGCAATTTGTGCTATAATCTAGCCGTACCAACCTTATTGAAGGGTCTGACCCGGACTGCCATTTTCACAGTCCTTGCTGGCCATTTCCATTCCTCTCACCCTCATGCTCCCGTGGATACGCTGGACACAGAAAACACAGTATGAGTGACAGGCTGAAACCTGGGTACTTTGTTACGCTTACTTTCTACCAGGGGCCAGCATGATGAATAATTCAGTAGCCTTGGTTTCTCTAAAGATCACTTCCACTGTCTCCATGCTGTAATAATGGAGAAGTGCTCTTTTCTCATTTAGGTCACTACGGAGGGTTTTTAGATGAACAATTACTTGTCCAAGTATTCAACAACTGTTTATACAACTGCCTGGTTATCAGTAGCGATTGCTAAAACAAACATACCTGTTACTGCTATTGCATAAACTTAAGAGTTACAGTTTTGACTTGGACTGGTAATTATTCTAGAACACCATTGCAACACTCTAAATAGTTTTATAAAAGCAATGCACATATATTGCATTTTGGTTAGTCATTTTACATTTTTAAGGAAAACAACTGAAGTGAAGTGACATACAGTCAAGTATGGTGACCCATACTCAAAATTTGTGCTCTGCATTTAACCCATTCAAAGTGCACACACACAGCAGTGAACGAACACACACACACAAACCAAAACCACTGTGAAGAACTACAATACATCAAAGATTGTAAACTCTTCTGTATTTGAAAGCAAACAGGCATTACAAATACGTTTACAATGCTGTTCAAAATAAAACTGATGCATTTTAAGGAATATAAATGTACATTATTATCTGCAAGGAACAAATAATGCTGTGTTCACCAGCTTAAGACCTCAAGATAGTGGAGACCAAGTGCCAAGCATCAAAGCAAGAAGTTCATCCAAGCAATATGGATGATTTTATTACACTTTCAACCACTGTAAAGTATCCAACTATACGAAATGTTTCCCAAGTAGTACAACCATAAACCTTATAATTGTTTGATCTGACTTTACACATTGCAAAATCTTTCCTGTAAACAAAACAAGTAACAAAATAATTCACAAGTATCAAATTTTATTTATAACATGGCTAAAAGGCTATTTACATTGGCATCAATTAGTAGAAACACATTTAAAAACTAAACCTTTCTTTTTTGGTGCTCAAGTCCCTCAGTGCTCCTTACGGTAAACGGCATAATTTATTATACAAAATTATTTATCCCAAATTAGAGGTTTATTTATTCCAAACATTATCCACTGATCATCTTAATTAGAAAACAGCAGGTTGCAGAGCTCTTATGAAAAAAGGAGAGCAGAAAAAAGAAATAAAATTGGGAAATGAGTCCAGATTAAACGATTCACAATCAAAGCTTCTTCCTCCTCGTTACAGGTTTAGGAAAAATGGCATCCATCATGCGTTTGCGACGTAGGTTCATCCTCAGGGAAGGGGTTTCCTTTTCTTCTGTTCTCTTCTCAGTTTTGGCGATCGGTTTAGCCGGACTGGCGAGGGGAGAGAGGAAACTGATCTCAACGGGAGGTGGAGGTTCTGGAACAGCTTTTGCTCTGTTAAAAAGACGACAGAAAATTAGGGTAAGATCATCAAACTAGGGCTGGGCGATTTTTAAGATTTTTTCTTTATAGAAATCAAGGAATCGCGATTTTGAATAGAAATATTTCCAAATGTTAATATTAGACACTTCAACAATATGGCAATCATAACAGTAAAGAGAAAAGAACAATCCAACCGCACAAGTGATGCGCCGTTTACACAGAATGCGATTATGTGTTGACAAAGATGCATCATGGACAAGTGGAATAGAAAAAACATTCAATAAGATGTGATTGAACTTTTAATTTGAGCGTTGCATTTTTACAATGCCGTTTCATGCATGAGATGCTGCAAGAGATGCTAGTGCAACAGTCAAACGTGTCAATTTTTACACAGAAATAAGCGCAATCAAATAAAACACCTGTAAAGAACTACTGTGTGTCTAATATTTCATTTTTGCATTATGGTGACAGGCAGAAAGCTGCTGCTCATGGTTTTCACAGAGCATTTATTGTTAATAGTTTACTTATGTTATAACTTAAGAAGTCAGAAAGGGTCTTATTACCAAGTATGTTTACACAGACAAGGAATTTGACTTAGTGACAGGAGCTTCCAATGGAGAAGAAAGGATGGACATAGCGCAAACTAATGCAGCTTAGTGTAGCAGACACTAGCAACAGTAATATAAGAAAAACAGAAAATTAAAATAATTAAATAATTAATATTATAAATAATAATAATAATTAAATAATGCACTATATACAGAAGTAGAAATATAGTGATATGTAACTGTTTGAATGAATTT
This sequence comes from Carassius auratus, assembly GCF_003368295.1. NCBI lineage: Eukaryota > Metazoa > Chordata > Actinopteri > Cypriniformes > Cyprinidae > Carassius > Carassius auratus. Next base: position 17,068 of record NW_020524372.1, read on the forward strand.
ACAGATATATTTACAAGTACGCAGTTTAGAAATGTACAATTTTCTGATTCTATGTATAAAAGCAGTCAGTTTCAATTTGAATTACCTTGACTACTGAGAATCTTTTGAAGCATTTTCATTGTAGCCTTTAACTTCTGAACATATAACGTAGGCTTTAAGACATTTATATAGGATGTAGTTTTAATTCATGCTTTTCTGCAAAGTTATTTAACAAGTGATGTGTTTAACATTTACATCCTGTTGACAACGTCGTGTGCTGCACTTAGAATATAATTTAACAATAGGGTTAATAAAGAAAAAGTTATTTGAATCATGTTGTAATAAGATTTTTAATTTAAAAATCAAAACTTTGCCAAATCGCCCAGCCATAAAACAAACTAAGGCAAGGTGATGCACAACCAACACATTATTCAGTTGCTAATTTCGTAGTTATAGCTTGTCAACCCAAAAACCTGCTTGAATTATAACCATGCACATAAGCAGCTACTTAAAACAATATCAATAGAACTACTTGTGACCATTCACCTGGTTGTCCTCTTCTTTCTGGGTTTGACAACCTCAGTTTCAACTGCAACATCATCTAGAGGGCCATTGTCCTACAACAAAAGGAAGAATTTATGAAGTTTAAAGTGTGATGAAGCACACATGAAAACTGCATTAGTACTTAAACTTTAGAAAGTTCTGCTTGCCTCTTTGGAATGAGAATCACCTTCACCTCCTGAGCTATGGGTTTGAGGCACTGAAGATGACAACAAAACCTCTGGAAGTTCAACTTCATTTCGCACAACAGTTTCTTTTCTCCTTCCTAAAATTAAAGGATTGCAGATAAAATGGATTGTAGGCACATTAAAGTGTTATAAAATACTGCAAATTGTGGCATTACATTATAGACTACCTCTTGTTCTTTTCAAATCAGCTATGGGAGTAACTGAATCATTGACAGCCGTAGAGTTTTGTTCTGCTACCTTGCTCACTCGTGTACGTCTAGCACTTGCAAGTGACTTGCTTGCATGTTCCTGTATTTCATTGGACACTGCCAATGTTGATTCTTCAATGTCTGCCATTTTGGTTTCATTCTGTGAAGGAGGTGCTGCAGATCTAGTAGGTCTTCTCTTGGCACGTATAATTTCAGTTACAACAGGAACAGTCTCCTCCCTTGATTCTTCATCTTTAAGTCGCTGTAAAAGGGCATCAGTTTGGGACGCTTCAGTCTCCACTTTTAAAGGAGTCAAATCGGGTCTTTCTTTATCAAGATCTTCACCTTGATTCCAGTGCCGGCTTCTCGTAAGTCTTCTTGAAACACTCTGAAGTTGTGCATCGTCAATAATAAAGGTTGCATTGTTCACTTTTTCTGCAGTGCTGGCCACGGTCTTCTTCCTGCTTCTTGGAGGAGTTCTAAGAGGTTGATTTAGGATAGTGGCTTCTTCTGCAGGATCTTGTTGGAAACTTTCTAACGCTAGTCCTCTGGTAGACTTGCGTGTAACCCTACTAGGGCTACTATGTGTTTTGGCTGGCTGTATCGTCTCCTCTGGGACTTCTTGATGAGCTTCTGGAACTTCAACACTTGGTGCTTGGGATTTTCTGGTACTGTGCCTGGTCTGCGTTTCTGAGTCATCACTGGCAACAGGAACAGTGGACAGGGCCTCATCATCATCATCATCAACAACTGTGCTTCTGGTTCGTCGAGATCCTTTCCTAGGTGTTGCTTTCTGTGGGGTCTTTCGTGCCGGACTTGCAGGCTTTGATACTTTCTCAGAAGGCATGTCTTGGTCATTCTCATTAGCATGCTGTTCCGAACCTGCTTTTCTTGTGCTTCTTCTGGGTGTAACAGGAACTTGATAATCTTGGAGCTGTTTGCCACTCCTTGTAATGCGTCTTGGTGTTGAAGGTACTTGAGAATCCATTTGCTCCTCTTCAGTAAGATCTTTCTCTCCATCAAGGATAGGTAAAGGGAATGTTACGGTTTTCCTAGTTCTCCGTGATGGACTGTGCTGAGCCTCTTTAATATTCTCAAGAACTTCCTCAGTAGCTTTTCCAGATCTTTCAGCTTTTGTTCTTGAAGGTGACTTGGTTCTTCCTGGTGACTTTGGCCTTCCTGGTGACTTTGGCCTTCCCATTTGTTTGGTTGTGGAAAGTTCCTCAACTTCTCCATCCAATAAGAGTGTAGTGTCTATTTGGTTAGACTCAGTTATTTTATCTTTTGCAGCGGCTGACACCTCTGTGTCCAATTTAGTAACTTCATTGACCATCCCTAAAACATCTTCTGAAGGCAAGACTTTCTCTGGCAGAGAAGACTCCAACACTTCCCCATGAAGAGGAGTATGTGCTTCTTCCTGCATCTCACAAGGACCAGATTCTATCCCATCACCATTTGAAAGATCTTTTGTTTCTTGAAGAGAAGATTCTGCTTCTGGTGTGACTATTTGTTCCACCATCTGGAGGACCTCAGCTGGTTGGTCTTCGATTTTAGGAGCACCCATGACAACAGGTTCAATGTCAGATACCAAGTCTTTTATGTCTTCCAATCTGTTGTCTGGAACTTGAACCATATGCTCCAAGATGACAACATCAGAGTTAGTTGTGAGCTGATTCTCCACATCCTGAGGTTGTTCTGGTTCATGTAGAGGTAGCAATGCTGCATTGTGGTCCAACTCTGAAACATCAGGCAGTTCCTCTACATCTGGATCAAGCATGAGCGTGAAGCCATCAGACTCTTCTGGCATTGTACCATCCGGTGCACTGCTGAGGTTCTGTAAAGTTCCTCCATCTACAAGATGTGTATCCTGCTCCGTAGCCAGCTCTACGGGTACCAGGAGAGTGGTGGATGGCTTAAGCTCAGTATAACACATTGCATCTTCCTCGTCTAGATCTGCAGGGGCAAGGCCAACCATTACAACTTCACCTTCTTCCTCTGGGATGTCAGTGTCTTGAACCTGCAGAGTAAAAACAAGCAAACAAATCTAAGTCTATGTACAACAGGTCAGTGTTTTAACAAAGTAAGATTTAAGTGATGCACTTACTTTCAGATGAGCCTCAGGTGTAACCAGTGACAGCACAGCATTGGCTTGTTCCTGAAGGTACTGTTCATGCAGTGGGGGTTCCTCCATGTAAAGAGCAGGAGCAGGCCGGTGGTTACTGCTGCCATTACCCTTTACTTCATCTATGATCTCAACCTCACTACCTGAGTCCTCCACCTTCTCATCTTCAGACTCTTCTTCATCCTCTGACGATTCAGCACTGGAGAGCTCATCAGTGTCATTCAAGCTCACTACAGCTATAGGAAGAATCCTGAGGTTAGTTTTGGATCATTATGTTGTTTTACTATAATGTTAAACCTGAGAAGGACTTACATCTGGACTCTGAGATAGCAGGCTCTGATGTCTGTGTTTTCAGATCTGCTGCATTCTCAGAAGTGGGCGGCACTTCCTTAATGTCACTACCTGGTTCTCTATAGGGTGTAGACAACACCAACAAAAGTAAAAAAATTTTTTTAAATGTCAGGACATGACAAACATGCATAAAGCAGCACCCAGAAAGCATGACGGGTAAGTCATTAACAAGCACCTTTGAGTGATCCCTCTCTAATACTGGACCGGTTTAAAGTTGGAGACCGATCTGGGCCAAATAAATGCTGTTCCACAAAGGCATCCAAATCTAAAATATAAATCCATTAGAAATTAAATTTCTTACCAGTGCAATTATCAGTCAAAAAACGACAGTTACAGTACAGTTTAAAAGTTTGGGGTCAGAATATGTTTTAAATGTTTTTGAAAGTCATGTTCACAAAAGCTGCAATTACTTGTAAATAAAATACAGCAATATTGTGAAATATTCTTACAATTAAAATAATCCATTATCGGTTTTAATACACATTAAAATGCAAGTTTTCACGTAATAGCAAAGCTGGATTTTCAGCCAATAACACTGTATGCTGATGGTGCTCGAGAAACATTTCTTTTTCTTGTCAGTGTTGAAAAAAGCTGTGCTGACTAATAATTTTGTAGAAATGATAATTTTTTTCAGGATTCTTGATGAATAGAAAGTTTAAAGAACAGCATTTAAAACAGAAATTTGTGTAACATTTACTGTCACTTCAATTTTAAACAATTCAATGCAATTAAAAGCCACATATGTAAAACTAAAAACTCTTACTGAACCCAAACTTTTGAAAGGTATTGCATGTCCAAAATAAAATAAATAAATAATAAAAATCCAAAGTACCTGATGTTTCCATAGATTCCTCTTTACATTCTTCATTAATCTCAGGTTCACTAGTCATTTGTTTGTGTTTCACCAACTCAACCGCTGGAATCTCAGATACAGAAGCCTCACAAACTAGCTGTTCTGGTACTGCCTCTGATATATTGGTGACATCTGGTTCATCAATAGTGTCATAAGCAGCATTTTCTTCTATAAGACTTGTTCACAGGCTCTATAGTAGGAGGAAAACTGAGAGCTTCAACAAAAATGGAGGATGTGTTTTGTGATTCTTCAGCTGGCTCCTGGATTTCCTGATCAGCCAAAGATTCTGAGCTTTGTTCCTGAACTGGAACAACAAGCTTTGGCTCCGTAACTACATCCGGCTTGAGAACATGAGCTTCTGAAGTTTCCTCAAGCTCCTCCTCAATTACTTGCCTCACATGATCGTTCTCAATATCGACATGCACCTCAAGCTTTCCTCTCCTACTTTGGGCTTCATGTGCATCTGAAGGTGTCTTTCCATGGGACGAGTCTTCCTCTGTATTGCTTTCATGAGGTATTTTCAGCTCTTCCTCGGGTAGCTTAACCAAGCATAATTCTGCCGTTGTGTTGTCTTCTACAGGAGGCTCACATTCCTCTGAAGTGTCTGGAAGTCTTACGGTCACCTCCCGATCCACACTGCTGTTTGCCTGTGTTGCCATAAAATCCTCAGGAGCATCATGAAACTCAAGAGTTGTATCTGACTGATTGGACACAAGACTTGCTTCCTGCCCCAGACTAGGTCGTCGCACAAGAGTGGGAAGCACTTGTTTGGATTCCGTTGCAGGGATCTCTTTGACAGAGGATCCACTGTGAGATTCTACATCAGGATTTTCTTTCTCTTCCAGTGAGGACATGTACGTCCTCTTTAGATCTGCTTCTTCCTCTTCAGCATCTGAATGTTCACTCCAGGCTGCAAAACTTGCTTTAGGAGGTGGAGAAGATCTCTTAGGTGTATTAAGTTCCCTGTTAATCGCAATCTGTAAAGAACCACAACCATATTATTAAAACTAAAAAAATATTTTATTACTTTTCATGGAAACTCATCTTATTTCATTTTAGACGTAAAAGAGGTATGTTACCCCATTGTTCCAGTGGACAAAGCCCTTGGGAGATTCCAGAGAATCAGCCTCCTCTATGAAGGTAATTCGGCTCTCTTTGGAGCGGAAAGGAGGAGTGACTGATCGGCCCGGGGAGGCAGAAGGGGTGGCCACAGGAGTGGGACGTAGGCTGCTCCTCAGAATAGACTGTGGGGTGAAGGCTGAGAAAACCGGGCCTGATGCCAAAGCTCGAGCTCTCTGAAAACCAGAGTTCAAAATTGTGTTGGGTAATTTCCTAAAACACTAGAGGAAGTACATGCTGCACATTTAAAGTTACAAACAAGTCTGTGAGCATTTGTGAAAAAGTTTCACAAACCATGCGGTCTCACCTTTACCACTTGCGGAGTT
>NW_020524373.1:0-49905 GCF_003368295.1 Carassius auratus
GGGAATGGAGACGGGCGAGTCCCTATCTTCTTCCTCACCTGCCAGATCCAGCGCCCGCTCTCAGGGATCGGAAGCGCGCTCCGGCGCTACTTCTCCCCGGGGAGCGGGCTCGGCGCTTCATCTATCTTCCTCCGAGGAGGTTGATGTGGTGAATGTCGCTGAGGATTCGCCCCCTCAATCGCCCCAGTATGAGGAGCTTTTGGAGGTGGTTACTCGTGCTGTAGCCAAGTTAAACATCGATTGGCCAGCCGAGAAAAAGGCTGAACCGCAGAAAAGTAAACTTGATGAGCGTTTTCTGCGAACTAAGCCGCCACCTCCGCGCCGAAGCCTGCCTTTTTTTCCCGATTTGCACGCCGAGGTGTGTAAATCGTGGGAAAAACCCTTCTCGGCCCGCGTCTTCATCCCCGCTTCTGATCACTACGGCAGCGTAGCGGGGACGAATGAGCGCGGTTATAAGGCGATGCCCCGGGTTGAACAGACGCTCGCGAGCTATCTGTCTCCCGGCGCGGCATCGTCATTAAAGGCTCCGGCGCTGCCCTCCAAGCCGCTGCGCACAACATCAGCGCTGGTGGGCAAGGGGTACTCGGCAGCGGGTCAGGCTGGTGCGTGTCTGCACACCATGGCGGTGTTACAGGCGTACCAAGCCGATCTGCTGAGAGATTTAGATGAGCAAGAGCACGTGAGATCTGAGGATATTACGGAGCTCAGGAGGACCGCTGATTTGTCTCTACGCGCTACCAAAGAGACCGCTCGTGCTATTGGGCGGTCCATGGCAGCTATGGTAGCAGCAGAGAGACATTTGTGGCTCACCCTGTCTGACATGAAAGAAAAGGACAGGGTTTGTCTCATGGACGCCCCGCTTGTGTCCTCGGGCCTGTTCGGCGACGCTGTTAATTCTGTCGTCGACAGGTACCAGGAGGCTCGCAAGCAGGCGGCGGCGTTCCAGCGGTTCCTCCCACGTCGCTCTCTAAATCCGGAGGCTGCCGGGCGGGGGCAGCCTTCGCCGAGTACCAGCTTCTCATACAGGGAGGCACAAAAACAGAGTGTCGCCTCACGTGCTCCTCCAGCTAAGCGGAGCCGTGGGTCCAGACGACGCTCTGGGTCGGGGGCCTCTAAGTCTAAGCCGGATCTGCGGACCGTACTTAAGGCTAAGAGGTCTTTGGCCAATAAGCCCTGACGCCACTGGCCCGGGGCTTATGAGGGCAGTCCCCTCTGTGGTGCAGCAGGTTACACCGCATTACACGGTGTCCGTCTCGCCTCAGTGCCCTCAGGAGATCGTTCTGCCAACCCTGCCGGAGTTACAGGGCGCAGCGGTCTCCCGCGAGCACCACGCCCAGTTACCGCCCAGAAACGTAGCGGTGCTGAGTGGCTCGCAGCCTCCGCGGAGGTCTCTAGAGCGGTTAGTTCGGTTGTCTCCTGCCGGTCCGCCGTTACAGGGCACCGAGCTAGCCGTTCTGATTACACCAGAGGTCAGTCTCGAGAGACTGACTCCCTTAGTAGATTATTTAGCAGCGTGGAAACTACTGCCAAATGTATCTCAATGGGTCCTGCACACTGTAGAGAGAGGCTACACGATTCAGTTTGGTTCTCCTCCGCCTCGATTCAACGGGGTTTCACCCACGCTGGTGGGTCCCGAGCAGGCTCTGGTTATGGAACAGGAAGTGCACGCTCTTCTGAGGAAGGAGGCCATCGAGGTGGTCCCTCCTCACGAGAGGGAGTCAGGGTTCTACAGCCGGTACTTCATTGTTCCAAAGAAGGATGGGGGCTTGCGTCCCATTTTAGATCTGCGGTTAGTGAACCGCTCAGTCAAGCGACTGAAATTCAGGATGCTCACACTCAAACAGGTTGTGTCTCAGATCAGGTCCGAGGACTGGTTTGTCACGATAGATCTAAAAGATGCATATTTCCATATCTCCATCCTTCCCCTACACAGGAAGTTTCTGAGGTTTGCTTTCGGGGGCGAAGCGTACCAATATCGAGTACTTCCCTTTGGCCTTGCACTCTCACCCCGCACTTTCACGAAGTGTGTGGATGCAGCCCTGGCTCCGCTACGACTCCAGGGCATCCGCATACTGAACTATATCGACGATTGGTTGATCCTAGCTCAATCAGAGCAGATGGCGGTTCGGCATCGAGATGTCGTTCTCGCCCACATGAGAGAGCTGGGGTTAAGACTGAACGCCAAGAAAAGTGTGCTTTCTCCAGTACAGAGAACCACTTATCTGGGCGTGGTGTGGGATTCGACCACGATGCAGGCACGCATGTCACCTGCTCGGATCGAGTCGATCCTCGCCGCAGTCGCGAGAGTGAGAGAAGGCCAGTCACTCACTGTCAAGCGGTTTCAAAAACTGCTGGGTCTGATGGCAGCTGCGTCCAACGTGATACCTCTTGGCCTGCTGTACATGAGACCCCTACAGTGGTGGCTCAAGACCAAGCAGTTCTCCCCGAGGGGAAACCCACTTCGCATGATCAAGGTCACGCGGCGCTGCCTACGTGCCTTGGATATGTGGAGGAAGCCTTGGTTCTTGTCTCAGGGCCCGGTGTTGGGAGCTCCTTGTCGCCGCGTGATGCTAGCGACGGACGCGTCCCTCACCGGCTGGGGTGCGGTCATGAGTGGCCACCCTGCCCGCGGTCTGTGGAGTGGTCGCCATCTGACATGGCATATCAATTGCCTAGAGATGCTAGCGGTCTATCGAGCATTGACATTTTTCCTCCCAGACCTGAGAGGTCACCATGTGTTGGTGCGCACCGACAACACAGCGGTGGTCTCTTACATCAACCACCAAGGAGGTCTGCGCTCACGCCGTCTAAACAAACTAGCGTACCAGATCCTTGTGTGGGCCCAGGACAAATTTCTCTCGCTCAGAGCGGTTCACATTCCTGGGCATATGAATATGGGAGCAGACATCCTGTCAAGGCAGGGGCCGAGGCCCGGGGAATGGCGGCTTCACACCGAGGTGGTGAAGCAGATTTGGAGAGTTTTTGGCCAGGCTCAGGTGGACCTGTTTGCGACTCGAGTGACATCGCACTGTCCCCTCTGGTTCTCTCTGACTCATCCAGCTCCACTGGGGCTGGACGCCATGGTACAGACGTGGCCGAGGCTTCGTCTGTACGCCTTTCCCCCGATTGCTCTGCTCCCGGGAGTTCTGGAGAGAGTGCGCCGGGACGGAGTTCGGCTGCTGTTAGTAGCCCCGTTCTGGCCGGGACGAGTGTGGTTCTCGGACCTGATTTCCCTCCTAGACGGCTCTCCCTGGGAGATTCCCGTCAGGAGAGATCTCCTCTCACAGGCGGAGGGCACCATAGTCCACCCTCGCCCGGAGCTGTGGAAGTTATGGGTGTGGCCCCTGAGGGGGCACAACTAGTAGCTTCCGGTCTCTCAACTGAGGTTGTTTAGACCATCCTCCAATCCAGAGCTCCCTCTACGAGGAAACTGTATGCCTTGAGGTGGAAACTTTTCACTTCTTGGTGCGGAGACCGCCAGCTCGACCCAGTTGACTGCCCGATTGGTACAGTGCTGGAGTTCCTGCAGGCCCGTTTCTCCGCAGGGTTGACCCACTCCACCCTGAAGGTCTACGTGGCGGCCATTGCGGCCTACCACGCCCCTCTCGGTGGCCAGTCAGTGGGCAGACACCCTCTTGTTACACGTTTCCTCCGCGGTGCGCTGAGACTGAGGCCTCCGGTACGTTCTCGTGTCCCCACATGGGACCTGGCCGTGGTGTTAGAAGCTCTCTGTAGGCCGCCCTTCAAGCCTATTGAGGAGATCTCCGATCGCCTTCTCTCTATTAAAACTGTCTTCTTGTTGGCGATTTCTTCTCTCAAGAGAGTTGGGGACCTGCAGGCCCTCTCTGTGGCCCCTTCTTATATAGACTTTGCGCCCGGTCTGGCTAAAGCTTTCCTTTACCCTCGTGCAGGGTATGTCCCTAAGGTTCCCTCCTCTACACCACGGCCTGTTGTACTCCAGGCCTTCAGTCCTCCTCCCTTCGGGGAGCCAGACCAGAAGAAGCTTAATTGTATGTGTCCAGTGCGAGCATTGGACACATACATCCACAGAGCTGCCCTGTGGAGAAGGGCGGACCAGTTGTTTGTTTGTTATGGTCCCCCTAAGAGAGGTCTTCCTGCTACTAAACAGACCCTCAGCCGGTGGATAGTAGATGCTATTTCTCTTGCATATGAGTCCTCTGACCTCCCCTCCCCCCTGGGGGTCAAGGCTCACTCCACTAGAAGTGTTGGGGCCTCCAAGGCCTTCCTAGCAGGTGTCTCTATGCATGATATCTGCGAGGCTGCGTGGTGGTCCACGCCCTTGACCTTTGTAAGATTTTACGGTCTAGATTTACGAGCCGCTCCTGGCCCCTCTGTTCTCTCGTCCTAGTTGTGCAGTTTCCCACACTGGCAGAGATTTGTAAGTCTGGCGGCGTGGGCATTCTCGTTCCCCAATCGTTCTCGATGCAGCTCGAGTTCCTGAAGAGGAACGTCTAAGGTTACGTATGTAACCCTGGTTCCTCGAAGGAACGAGACGCTGCGTCGCAGTGCCAAACTTCCGGCATCTCTGGCCGGCGCTTGCTTCATCCTTTGAGGCTGGTGCCGGCTGTGTTTCTCCGGCTTTTATGCTTCCTGGTCTCTGACGTCACCCGCCTATGACGTCTCGCCCATCCATTGGACTGATTACACACATGATTCAGAGACGCCACGCTGGGGGCGTTCCCCAATCGTTCTCGACGCAGCGTCTCGTTCCTTCGAGGAACCAGGGTTACATACGTAACCTTAGACGTTTTTGTGCATATGACTTCTAACACATTAAAAACTGTCTTACAGCATTGCAGAAAACATTGTACTTCATAAGGCATAAGCTTGTTTCAGTTTGGCAAGATTTGCACTGAATATTGAATGAAACAGCTTTCTCTAATAGAGAGAAAAGCTTTTGAGCAGATTTGGGCTTGATTTCACTTCATTTCAACAGAAACACTATTTCAGCATTACTGGACTCAGAAAGCTGTAAACTGACAATCTTGATCATTGAAGTCCTGACATTAGTTTTTGTGCATATAACTTCTAACACATTAAAAACTGTCTTACAGCATTGCAGAAAACATTGTACTTCATAAGGCATACGCTTGTTTCAGTTTGGCAAGATTTGCACTGAATATTGAATGAAACAGCTTTCTCTAATAGAGAGAAAAGCTTTTGAGCAGATTTGGGCTTGATTTCACTTCATTTCAACAGAAACACTATTTCAGCATTACTGGACTCAGAAAGCTGTAAACTGACAATCTTGATCATTGAAGTCCTAACATTAGTTTTTGTGCATATAACTTCTAACACATTAAAAACTGTCTTACAGCATTGCAGAAAACATTGTACTTCATAAGACATAAGCTTGTTTCAGTTTGGCAAGATTTGCACTGAATACTGAATGAAACAGCTTTATCTAATAGAGAGAAAAGCTTTTGAGCAGATTTGGGCTTGATTTCACTTCATTTCAACAGAAACACTATTTCAGCATTACTGGACTCAGAAAGCTGTAAACTGACAATCTTGATCATTGAAGTCCTAACATAAGTTTTTGTGCATATAACTTCTAACACATTAAAAACTGTCTTACAGCATTGCAGAAAACATTGTACTTCATAAGACATAAGCTTGTTTCAGTTTGGCAAGATTTCCACTGAATACTGAATGAAACAGCTTTATCTAATAGAGAGAAAAGCTTTTGAGCAGATTTGGGCTTGATTTCACTTCATTTCAACAGAAACACTATTTCAGCATTACTGGACTCAGAAAGCTGTAAACTGACAATCTTGATCATTGCAGTCCTAACATTAGTTTTTGTGTATATAACTTCTAACACATTAAAAACTGTCTTACAGCATTGCAGAAAACATTGTACTTCATAAGGCATAAGCTTGTTTCAGTTTGGCAAGATTTGCACTGAATACTGAATGAAACAGCTTTATCTAATAGAGAGAAAAGCTTTTGAGCAGATTTGGGCTTGATTTCACTTCATTTCAACAGAAACACTATTTCAGCATTACTGGACTCAGAAAGCTGTAAACTGACAATCTTGATCATTGAAGTCCTAACATTAGTTTTTGTGCATATAACTTCTAACACATTAAAAACTGTCTTACAGCATTGCAAAAAACATTTCATTTCATAAGACATAAGCTTGTTTCAGTTTGGCAAGATTTGCACTGAATACTGAATGAAACAGCTTTATCTAATAGAGAGAAAAGCTTTTGAGCAGACTTGGGCTTGATTTCACTTCATTTCAACAGAAACACTATTTCAGCATTACTGGACTCAGAAAGCTGTAAACTGACAATCTTGATCATTGAAGTCCTAACATAAGTTTTTGTGCATATAACTTCTAACACATTAAAAACTGTCTTACAGCATTGCAGAAAACATTGTACTTCATAAGGCATAAGCTTGTTTCAGTTTGGCAAGATTTGCACTGAATACTGAATGAAACAGCTTTATCTAATAGAGAGAAAAGCTTTTGAGCAGATTTGGGCTTGATTTCACTTCATTTCAACAGAAACACTATTTCAGCATTACTGGACTCAGAAAGCTGTAAACTGACAATCTTGATCATTGAAGTCCTAACATTAGTTTTTGTGCATATAACTTCTAACACATTAAAAACTGTCTTACAGCATTGCAGAAAACATTGTACTTCATAAGACATAAGCTTGTTTCAGTTTGGCAAGATTTGCACTGAATACTGAATGAAACAGCTTTATCTAATAGAGAGAAAAGCTTTTGAGCAGATTTGGGCTTGATTTCACTTCATTTCAACAGAAACACTATTTCAGCATTACTGGACTCAGAAAGCTGTAAACTGACAATCTTGATCATTGAAGTCCTAACATAAGTTTTTGTGCATATAACTTCTAACACATTAAAAACTGTCTTACAGCATTGCAGAAAACATTGTACTTCATAAGACATAAGCTTGTTTCAGTTTGGCAAGATTTGCACTGAATACTGAATGAAACAGCTTTATCTAATAGAGAGAAAAGCTTTTGAGCAGATTTGGGCTTGATTTCACTTCATTTCAACAGAAACACTATTTCAGCATTACTGGACTCAGAAAGCTGTAAACTGACAATCTTGATCATTGAAGTCCTAACATTAGTTTTTGTGCATATAACTTCTAACACATTAAAAACTGTCTTACAGCATTGCAGAAAACATTGTACTTCATAAGACATAAGCTTGTTTCAGTTTGGCAAGATTTGCACTGAATATTGAATGAAACAGCATTCTCTAATAGAGAGAAAAGCTTTTGAGCAGATTTGGGCTTGATTTCACTTCATTTGAACAGAAACACTATTTCAACATTACTGGACTCAGAAAGCTGTAAACTGACAATCTTGATCATTGCAGTCCTAACATTAGTTTTTGTGTATATAACTTCTAACACATTAAAAACTGTCTTACAGCATTGCAGAAAACATTTTATTTCATAAGACATAAGCATGTTTCAGTTTGGCAAGATTTGCACTGAATACTGAATGAAACAGCTTTCTCTAATAGAGAGAAAAGCTTTTGAGCAGATTTGGGCTTGATTTCACTTCATTTGAACAGAAACACTATTTCAGCATTACTGGACTCAGAAAGCTGTAAACTGACAATCTTGATCATTGAAGTCCTAACATTAGTTTTTGTGCATATAACTTCTAACACATTAAAAACTGTCTTACAGCATTGCAGAAAACATTGTACTTCTTAAGACATAAGCTTGTTTCAGTTTGGCAAGATTTGCACTGAATACTGAATGAAACAGCTTTATCTAATAGAGAGAAAAGCTTTTGAGCAGATTTGGGCTTGATTTCACTTCATTTGAACAGAAACACTATTTCAACATTACTGGACTCAGAAAGCTGTAAACTGACAATCTTGATCATTGAAGTCCTAACATTAGTTTTTGTGCATATAACTTCTAACACATTAAAAACTGTCTTACAGCATTGCAGAAAACATTGTACTTCATAAGACATAAGCTTGTTTCAGTTTGGCAAGATTTGCACTGAATACTGAATGAAACAGCTTTATCTAATAGAGAGAAAAGCTTTTGAGCAGATTTGGGCTTGATTTCACTTCATTTGAACAGAAACACTATTTCAACATTACTGGACTCAGAAAGCTGTAAACTGACAATCTTGATCATTGCAGTCCTAACATTAGTTTTTGTGCATATAACTTCTAACACATTAAAAACTGTCTTACAGCATTGCAGAAAACATTGTACTTCATAAGGCATAAGCTTGTTTCAGTTTGGCAAGATTTGCACTGAATACTGAATGAAACAGCTTTATCTAATAGAGAGAAAAGCTTTTGAGCAGACTTGGGCTTGATTTCACTTCATTTCAACAGAAACACTATTTCAGCATTACTGGACTCAGAAAGCTGTAAACTGACAATCTTGACCATTGAAGTCCTAACATTAGTTTTTGTGCATATAACTTCTAACACATTAAAAACTGTCTTACAGCATTGCAGAAAACATTGTACTTCATAAGACATAAGCTTGTTTCAGTTTGGCAAGATTTGCACTGAATACTGAATGAAACAGCTTTATCTAATAGAGAGAAAAGCTTTTGAGCAGATTTGGGCTTGATTTCACTTCATTTGAACAGAAACACTATTTCAACATTACTGGACTCAGAAAGCTGTAAACTGACAATCTTGATCATTGCAGTCCTAACATTAGTTTTTGTGCATATAACTTCTAACACATTAAAAACTGTCTTACAGCATTGCAGAAAACATTGTACTTCATAAGGCATAAGCTTGTTTCAGTTTGGCAAGATTTGCACTGAATACTGAATGAAACAGCTTTATCTAATAGAGAGAAAAGCTTTTGAGCAGATTTGGGCTTGATTTCACTTCATTTCAACAGAAACACTATTTCAGCATTACTGGACTCAGAAAGCTGTAAACTGACAATCTTGATCATTGAAGTCCTAACATAAGTTTTTGTGCATATAACTTCTAACACATTAAAAGCTGTCTTACAGCATTGCAGAAAACATTGTACTTCATAAGACATAAGCTTGTTTCAGTTTGGCAAGATTTGCACTGAATACTGAATGAAACAGCTTTATCTAATAGAGAGAAAAGCTTTTGAGCAGATTTGGGCTTGATTTCACTTCATTTCAACAGAAACACTATTTCAGCATTACTGGACTCAGAAAGCTGTAAACTGACAATCTTGATCATTGAAGTCCTAACATTAGTTTTTGTGCATGTAACTTCTAACACATTAAAAACTGTCTTACAGCATTGCAGAAAACATTGTACTTCATAAGACATAAGCTTGTTTCAGTTTGGCAAGATTTGCACTGAATATTGAATGAAACAGCATTCTCTAATAGAGAGAAAAGCTTTTGAGCAGATTTGGGCTTGATTTCACTTCATTTGAACAGAAACACTATTTCAACATTACTGGACTCAGAAAGCTGTAAACTGACAATCTTGATCATTGCAGTCCTAACATTAGTTTTTGTGTATATAACTTCTAACACATTAAAAACTGTCTTACAGCATTGCAGAAAACATTGTACTTCATAAGACATAAGCTTGTTTCAGTTTGGCAAGATTTGCACTGAATACTGAATGAAACAGCTTTCTCTAATAGAGAGAAAAGCTTTTGAGCAGATTTGGGCTTGATTTCACTTCATTTGAACAGAAACACTATTTCAGCATTACTGGACTCAGAAAGCTGTAAACTGACAATCTTGATCATTGAAGTCCTAACATAAGTTTTTGTGCATATAACTTCTAACACATTAAAAACTGTCTTACAGCATTGCAGAAAACATTGTACTTCATAAGGCATAAGCTTGTTTCAGTTTGGCAAGATTTGCACTGAATACTGAATGAAACAGCTTTATCTAATAGAGAGAAAAGCTTTTGAGCAGATTTGGGCTTGATTTCACTTCATTTGAACAGAAACACTATTTCAACATTACTGGACTCAGAAAGCTGTAAACTGACAATCTTGATCATTGCAGTCCTAACATTAGTTTTTGTGCATATAACTTCTAACACATTAAAAACTGTCTTACAGCATTGCAGAAAACATTGTACTTCATAAGACATAAGCTTGTTTCAGTTTGGCAAGATTTGCACTGAATACTGAATGAAACAGCTTTATCTAATAGAGAGAAAAGCTTTTGAGCAGATTTGGGCTTGATTTCACTTCATTTCAACAGAAACACTATTTCAGCATTACTGGACTCAGAAAGCTGTAAACTGACAATCTTGATCATTGAAGTCCTAACATAAGTTTTTGTGCATATAACTTCTAACACATTAAAAACTGTCTTACAGCATTGCAGAAAACATTGTACTTCATAAGGCATAAGCTTGTTTCAGTTTGGCAAGATTTGCACTGAATACTGAATGAAACAGCTTTATCTAATAGAGAGAAAAGCTTTTGAGCAGATTTGGGCTTGATTTCACTTCATTTCAACAGAAACACTATTTCAGCATTACTGGACTCAGAAAGCTGTAAACTGACAATCTTGATCATTGAAGTCCTAACATTAGTTTTTGTGCATATAACTTCTAACACATTAAAACTGTCTTACAGCATTGCAGAAAACATTGTACTTCATAAGACATAAGCTTGTTTCAGTTTGGCAAGATTTGCACTGAATACTGAATGAAACAGCTTTCTCTAATAGAGAGAAAAGCTTTTGAGCAGATTTGGGCTTGATTTCACTTCATTTGAACAGAAACACTATTTCAGCATTACTGGACTCAGAAAGCTGTAAACTGACAATCTTGATCATTGAAGTCCTAACATTAGTTTTTGTGCATATAACTTCTAACACATTAAAAACTGTCTTACAGCATTGCAGAAAACATTGTACTTCATAAGACATAAGCTTGTTTCAGTTTGGCAAGATTTGCACTGAATACTGAATGAAACAGCTTTATCTAATAGAGAGAAAAGCTTTTGAGCAGATTTGGGCTTGATTTCACTTCATTTGAACAGAAACACTATTTCAGCATTACTGGACTCAGAAAGCTGTAAACTGACAATCTTGATCATTGAAGTCCTAACATAAGTTTTTGTGCATATAACTTCTAACACATTAAAAACTGTCTTACAGCATTGCAGAAAACATTGTACTTCATAAGACATAAGCTTGTTTCAGTTTGGCAAGATTTGCACTGAATACTGAATGAAACAGCTTTATCTAATAGAGAGAAAAGCTTTTGAGCAGATTTGGGCTTGATTTCACTTCATTTGAACAGAAACACTATTTCAGCATTACTGGACTCAGAAAGCTGTAAACTGACAATCTTGATCATTGAAGTCCTAACATTAGTTTTTTGTGCATATAACTTCTAACACATTAAAAACTGTCTTACAGCATTGCAGAAAACATTGTACTTCATAAGACATAAGCTTGTTTCAGTTTGGCAAGATTTGCACTGAATACTGAATGAAACAGCTTATCTAATAGAGAGAAAAGCTTTTGAGCAGATTTGGGCTTGATTTCACTTCATTTCAACAGAAACACTATTTCAGCATTACTGGACTCAGAAAGCTGTAAACTGACAATCTTGATCATTGAAGTCCTAACATAAGTTTTTGTGCATATAACTTCTAACACATTAAAAACTGTCTTACAGCATTGCAGAAAACATTGTACTTCATAAGACATAAGCTTGTTTCAGTTTGGCAAGATTTGCACTGAATACTGAATGAAACAGCTTTATCTAATAGAGAGAAAAGCTTTTGAGCAGATTTGGGCTTGATTTCACTTCATTTCAACAGAAACACTATTTCAGCATTACTGGACTCAGAAAGCTGTAAACTGACAATCTTGATCATTGAAGTCCTAACATTAGTTTTTGTGCATATAACTTCTAACACATTAAAAACTGTCTTACAGCATTGCAGAAAACATTGTACTTCATAAGACATAAGCTTGTTTCAGTTTGGCAAGATTTGCACTGAATACTGAATGAAACAGCTTTATCTAATAGAGAGAAAAGCTTTTGAGCAGATTTGGGCTTGATTTCACTTCATTTCAACAGAAACACTATTTCAGCATTACTGGACTCAGAAAGCTGTAAACTGACAATCTTGATCATTGAAGTCCTAACATAAGTTTTTGTGCATATAACTTCTAACACATTAAAAACTGTCTTACAGCATTGCAGAAAACATTGTACTTCATAAGGCATAAGCTTGTTTCAGTTTGGCAAGATTTGCACTGAATATTGAATGAAACAGCTTTCTCTAATAGAGAGAAAAGCTTTTGAGCAGATTTGGGCTTGATTTCACTTCATTTGAACAGAAACACTATTTCAACATTACTGGACTCAGAAAGCTGTAAACTGACAATCTTGATCATTGCAGTCCTAACATTAGTTTTTGTGCATATAACTTCTAACACATTAAAAACTGTCTTACAGCATTGCAGAAAACATTGTACTTCATAAGGCATAAGCTTGTTTCAGTTTGGCAAGATTTGCACTGAATATTGAATGAAACAGCTTTCTCTAATAGAGAGAAAAGCTTTTGAGCAGATTTGGGCTTGATTTCACTTCATTTTGAACAGAAACACTATTTCAACATTACTGGACTCAGAAAGCTGTAAACTGACAATCTTGATCATTGCAGTCCTAACATTAGTTTTTGTGTATATAACTTCTAACACATTAAAAACTGTCTTACAGCATTGCAAAAAACATTGTATTTCATAAGACATAAGCTTGTTTCAGTTTGGCAAGATTTGCACTGAATATTGAATGAAACAGCTTTCTCTAATAGAGAGAAAAGCTTTTGAGCAGATTTGGGCTTGATTTCACTTCATTTGAACAGAAGCAGTATTTCAACATTACTGCTCTCAGAAACCTGTTTTTGTGCATATAACTTCTAACACATTAAAAACAGTCTTACAGCATTGCAAAAAACATTGTATTTCATAAGGCATAAGCATCCTTCAGTTTTGGCAAGATTTTGCACTGAATATTGAATGAAACAGCTTTCTCTAATAGAGAGAAAAGCTTTTGAGCAGATTTGGGCTAGATTTCAATTCATTTGAACAGAAGCAGTATTTCAACATTACTTGCTCTCAGAAACCTGTTTTTGTGCATATAACTTCTAACACATTAAAAACAGTCTTACAGCATTGCAAAAAAACATTGTATTTCATAAGGCATAAGCATCCTTCAGTTTGGCAAGATTTGCACTGAATATTGAATGAAACAGCTTTCTCTAATAGAGAGAAAAAGCTTTTGAGCAGATTTGGGCTAGATTTCAATTCATTTGAACAGAAGCAGTATTTCAACATTACTGCTCTCAGAAACCTGTTTTTGTGCATATATCTTCTAACACATTAAAAACAGTCTTACAGCATTGCAAAAAACATTGTATTTCATAAGGCATAAGCATCCTTCAGTTTGGCAAGATTTGCACTGAATATTGATTGAAACAGCTTTCTCTAATAGAGAGAAAAGCTTTTTGAGCAGATTTGGGCTAGATTTCACTTCATTTGAACAGAAGCAGTATTTCAACATTAACTGCTCTCAGAAACCTGTTTTTGTGCATATATACTTCTAACACATTAAAAACAGTCTTACAGCATTGCAAAAAACATTGTATTTCATAAGGCATAAGCATCCTTCAGTTTGGCAATGATTTGCACTGAATATTGAATGAAACAGCTTTCTCTAATAGAGAGAAAAAGCTTTTTGAAGCAGATTTTGGGCTAGATTTCACTTTCATTTGAACAGAAGCAGGTATTTCAAACATATCTTGCTCTCAGGAAAACCTGTTTTCTTGTGCAATATAACTTCCTTAACACATTAAAAAACAGGTCTTACAAGCATTTGCATAAAATCATTTGTATTTCATAAGGCATAAGCATCCTTCAGTTTGGCAAGATTTGCACTGAATATTGAATGAAACAGCTTTCTCTAATAGACGATAGAAAGCTTTTGAGCAGATTTGGGCTAGATTTCACTTCATTTGAACAGAAGCAGTATTGCAACATTACTGCTCTCAGAAACCTGTTTTTGTGCATATAACTTCTACACATTAAAAACAGTCTTACAGCATTGCAAAAAACATTGTATTCATAAGGCATAAGATCCTTCAGTTTGCAAGATTTGCACTGAATATTGAATGAAACAGTATTTCTCTAATAGAGAGAAAAGCTTTTGAGCAGATTGGGCTAGATTTCACTTCATTTGAACATTAAGCAGTATTTCAACATTACTGCTCTCAGAACCTGTTTTTTGTGCATATAACTTCTAACACATTAAAAACAGTCTTACAGCATTGCAAAAAACATTGTATTTCATAAGGCATAAGCATCCTTCAGTTTGGCAAGATTTGCACTGAATATTGAATGAAACAGCTTTCTCTAATAGAGAGAAAAGCTTTTGAGCAGATTTGGGCTAGATTTCACTTCATTTGAACAGAAGCAGTATTTCAACATTACTGCTCTCAGAAACCTGTTTTTGTGCATATAACTTCTAACACATTAAAACAGTCTTACAGCATTGCAAAAACATTGTATTTCATAAGCATAAGCATCCTTCAGTTTGGCAAGATTTGCACTGAATATTGAATGAAAACAGCTTTCTCTAATAGAGAGAAAAGCTTTTGAGCAGATTTGGGCTAGATTTCACTTCATTTGAACAGAAGCAGTATTTCAACATTACTGCTCTCAGAAACCTGTTTTTGTGCATATAACTTCTAACACATTAAAAAACAGTCTTACAGCATTGCAAAAAACATTGTATTTCATAAGGCATAAGGCATCCTTCAGTTTGGCAAGATTTGCACTGAATATTGAATGAAAACAGCTTGTCTCTAATAGAGAGAAAAGCTTTTGAGCAGATTTGGGCTAGATTTCAATTCATTTGAACAGAAGCAGTATTTCAACATTACTGCTCTCAGAAACCTGTTTTGTGCATATAACTTCTAACACATTAAAAACAGTCTTACAGCATTGCAAAAAACATTGTATTTCATAAGGCATAAGGCATCCTTTCAGTTTGGCAAGATTTGCACTGAATATTGAATGAAACAGCTTTCTCTAATAGAGAGAAAAGCTTTTGAGCAGATTTGGGGCTAGATTTCACTTCATTTGACAGAAGCAGTATTTCAACATTACTGCTCTCAGAAACCTGTTTTTGGTGGCCAATGATAACTTCTAACACATTAAAAACAGTCTCACAGCATTGCAAAAAACATTGTATTTCATAAGGCATAAGCATCCTTCAGTTTGGCAAGATTTGCACTGAATATTGAATGAAACAGCTTTCTCTAATAGAGAGAAAAGCTTTTGAGCAGATTTTGGGCTAGATTTCACTTCATTTGAACAGAAGCAGTATTTCAACATTACTGCTCTCAGAAACCTGTTTTTTGTGCATATAACTTCTAACACATTAAAAACAGTCTTACAGCATTGCAAAAACATTGTATTTCATAAGGCATAAGCATCCTTCAGTTTGGCAAGATTTGCACTGAATATTGAATGAAACAGCTTTCTCTAATAGAGAGAAAAGCTTTTGAGCAGATTGGGCTAGATTTCACTTCATTTGAACAGAAGCAGTATTTCAACATTACTGCTCTCAGAAACCTGTTTTTGTGCATATAACTTCTAACACATTAAAAACAGTCTTACAGCATTGCAAAAAACATTGTATTTCATAAGGCATAAGCATCCTTCAGTTTGGCAAGATTTGCACTGAATATTGAATGAAACAGCTTTCTCTAATAGAGAGAAAAGCTTTTGAGCAGATTTGGGCTAGATTTCACTTCATTTGAACAGAAGCAGTATTTCAAACATTGTATTTCATAAGGCATAAGCATCCTTCAGTTTGGCAAGATTTGCACTGAATATTGAATGAAACAGCTTTCTCTAATAGAGAGAAAAGCTTTTGAGCAGATTTGGGCTAGATTTCACTTCATTTGAACAGAAGCAGTATTTCAACATTACTGCTCTCAGAAACCTGTTTTTGTGCATATAACTTCTAACACATTAAAAACAGTCTTACAGCATTGCAAAAAACATTGTATTTCATAAGGCATAAGCATCCTTCAGTTTGGCAAGATTTGCACTGAATATTGAATGAAACAGCTTTCTCTAATAGAGAGAAAAGCTTTTGAGCAGATTTGGGCTAGATTTCACTTCATTTGAACAGAAGCAGTATTTCAACATTACTGCTCTCAGAAACCTGTTTTTGTGCATATAACTTCTAACACATTAAAAACAGTCTTACAGCATTGCAAAAACATTGTATTTCATAAGGCATAAGCATCCTTCAGTTTGGCAAGATTTGCACTGAATATTGAATGAAACAGCTTTCTCTAATAGAGAAAAAAACAGTCTTACAGCATTGCAAAAAACATTGTATTTCATAAGGCATAAGCATCCTTCAGTTTGGCAAGATTTGCACTGAATATTGAATGAAACAGCTTTCTCTAATAGAGAGAAAAGCTTTTGAGCAGATTTGGGCTAGATTTCACTTCATTTGAACAGAAGCAGTATTTCAACATTACTGCTCTCAGAAACCTGTTTTTGTGCATATAACTTCTAACACATTAAAAACAGTCTTACAGCATTGCAAAAAACATTGTATTTCATAAGGCATAAGCATCCTTCAGTTTGGCAAGATTTGCACTGAATATTGAATGAAACAGCTTTCTCTAATAGAGAGAAAAGCTTTTGAGCAGATTTGGGCTAGATTTCACTTCATTTGAACAGAAGCAGTATTTCAACATTACTGCTCTCAGAAACCTGTTTTTGTGCATATAACTTCTAACACATTAAAAACAGTCTTACAGCATTGCAAAAAACATTGTATTTCATAAGGCATAAGCATCCTTCAGTTTGGCAAGATTTGCACTGAATATTGAATGAAACAGCTTTCTCTAATAGAGAGAAAAGCTTTTGAGCAGATTTGGGCTAGATTTCACTTCATTTGAACAGAAGCAGTATTTCAACATTACTGCTCTCAGAAACCTGTTTTTGTGCATATAACTTCTAACACATTAAAAACAGTCTTACAGCATTGCAAAAAACATTGTATTTCATAAGGCATAAGCATCCTTCAGTTTGGCAAGATTTGCACTGAATATTGAATGAAACAGCTTTCTCTAATAGAGAGAAAAGCTTTTGAGCAGATTTGGGCTAGATTTCACTTCATTTGAACAGAAGCAGTATTTCAACATTACTGCTCTCAGAAACCTGTTTTTGTGCATATAACTTCTAACACATTAAAAACAGTCTTACAGCATTGCAAAAAACATTGTATTTCATAAGGCATAAGCATCCTTCAGTTTGGCAAGATTTGCACTGAATATTGAATGAAACAGCTTTCTCTAATAGAGAGAAAAGCTTTTGAGCAGATTTGGGCTAGATTTCACTTCATTTGAACAGAAGCAGTATTTCAACATTACTGCTCTCAGAAACCTGTTTTTGTGCATATAACTTCTAACACATTAAAAACAGTCTTACAGCATTGCAAAAAACATTGTATTTCATAAGGCATAAGCATCCTTCAGTTTGGCAAGATTTGCACTGAATATTGAATGAAACAGCTTTCTCTAATAGAGAGAAAAGCTTTTGAGCAGATTTGGGCTAGATTTCACTTCATTTGAACAGAAGCAGTATTTCAACATTACTGCTCTCAGAAACCTGTTTTTGTGCATATAACTTCTAACACATTAAAAACAGTCTTACAGCATTGCAAAAACATTGTATTTCATAAGGCATAAGCATCCTTCAGTTTGGCAAGATTTGCACTGAATATTGAATGAAACAGCTTTCTCTAATAGAGAAAAAAAACAGTCTTACAGCATTGCAAAAAACATTGTATTTCATAAGGCATAAGCATCCTTCAGTTTGGCAAGATTTGCACTGAATATTGAATGAAACAGCTTTCTCTAATAGAGAGAAAAGCTTTTGAGCAGATTTGGGCTAGATTTCACTTCATTTGAACAGAAGCAGTATTTCAACATTACTGCTCTCAGAAACCTGTTTTTGTGCATATAACTTCTAACACATTAAAAACAGTCTTACAGCATTGCAAAAAACATTGTATTTCATAAGGCATAAGCATCCTTCAGTTTGGCAAGATTTGCACTGAATATTGAATGAAACAGCTTTCTCTAATAGAGAGAAAAGCTTTTGAGCAGATTTGGGCTAGATTTCACTTCATTTGAACAGAAGCAGTATTTCAACATTACTGCTCTCAGAAACCTGTTTTTGTGCATATAACTTCTAACACATTAAAAACAGTCTTACAGCATTGCAAAAAACATTGTATTTCATAAGGCATAAGCATCCTTCAGTTTGGCAAGATTTGCACTGAATATTGAATGAAACAGCTTTCTCTAATAGAGAGAAAAGCTTTTGAGCAGATTTGGGCTAGATTTCACTTCATTTGAACAGAAGCAGTATTTCAACATTACTGCTCTCAGAAACCTGTTTTTGTGCATATAACTTCTAACACATTAAAAACAGTCTTACAGCATTGCAAAAAACATTGTATTTCATAAGGCATAAGCATCCTTCAGTTTGGCAAGATTTGCACTGAATATTGAATGAAACAGCTTTCTCTAATAGAGAGAAAAGCTTTTGAGCAGATTTGGGCTAGATTTCACTTCATTTGAACAGAAGCAGTATTTCAACATTACTGCTCTCAGAAACCTGTTTTTGTGCATATAACTTCTAACACATTAAAAACAGTCTTACAGCATTGCAAAAACATTGTATTTCATAAGGCATAAGCATCCTTCAGTTTGGCAAGATTTGCACTGAATATTGAATGAAACAGCTTTCTCTAATAGAGAGAAAAGCTTTTGAGCAGATTTGGGCTAGATTTCACTTCATTTGAACAGAAGCAGTATTTCAACATTACTGCTCTCAGAAACCTGTTTTTGTGCATATAACTTCTAACACATTAAAAACAGTCTTACAGCATTGCAAAAACATTGTATTTCATAAGGCATAAGCATCCTTCAGTTTGGCAAGATTTGCACTGAATATTGAATGAAACAGCTTTCTCTAATAGAGAGAAAAGCTTTTGAGCAGATTTGGGCTAGATTTCACTTCATTTGAACAGAAGCAGTATTTCAACATTACTGCTCTCAGAAACCTGTTTTTGTGCATATAACTTCTAACACATTAAAAACAGTCTTACAGCATTGCAAAAAACATTGTATTTCATAAGGCATAAGCATCCTTCAGTTTGGCAAGATTTGCACTGAATATTGAATGAAACAGCTTTCTCTAATAGAGAGAAAAGCTTTTGAGCAGATTTGGGCTAGATTTCACTTCATTTGAACAGAAGCAGTATTTCAACATTACTGCTCTCAGAAACCTGTTTTTGTGCATATAACTTCTAACACATTAAAAACAGTCTTACAGCATTGCAAAAAACATTGTATTTCATAAGGCATAAGCATCCTTCAGTTTGGCAAGATTTGCACTGAATATTGAATGAAACAGCTTTCTCTAATAGAGAGAAAAGCTTTTGAGCAGATTTGGGCTAGATTTCACTTCATTTGAACAGAAGCAGTATTTCAACATTACTGCTCTCAGAAACCTGTTTTTGTGCATATAACTTCTAACACATTAAAAACAGTCTTACAGCATTGCAAAAACATTGTATTTCATAAGGCATAAGCATCCTTCAGTTTGGCAAGATTTGCACTGAATATTGAATGAAACAGCTTTCTCTAATAGAGAGAAAAGCTTTTGAGCAGATTTGGGCTAGATTTCACTTCATTTGAACAGAAGCAGTATTTCAACATTACTGCTCTCAGAAACCTGTTTTTGTGCATATAACTTCTAACACATTAAAAACAGTCTTACAGCATTGCAAAAACATTGTATTTCATAAGGCATAAGCATCCTTCAGTTTGGCAAGATTTGCACTGAATATTGAATGAAACAGCTTTCTCTAATAGAGAGAAAAGCTTTTGAGCAGATTTGGGCTAGATTTCACTTCATTTGAACAGAAGCAGTATTTCAACATTACTGCTCTCAGAAACCTGTTTTTGTGCATATAACTTCTAACACATTAAAAACAGTCTTACAGCATTGCAAAAAACATTGTATTTCATAAGGCATAAGCATCCTTCAGTTTGGCAAGATTTGCACTGAATATTGAATGAAACAGCTTTCTCTAATAGAGAGAAAAGCTTTTGAGCAGATTTGGGCTAGATTTCACTTCATTTGAACAGAAGCAGTATTTCAACATTACTGCTCTCAGAAACCTGTTTTTGTGCATATAACTTCTAACACATTAAAAACAGTCTTACAGCATTGCAAAAAACATTGTATTTCATAAGGCATAAGCATCCTTCAGTTTGGCAAGATTTGCACTGAATATTGAATGAAACAGCTTTCTCTAATAGAGAGAAAAGCTTTTGAGCAGATTTGGGCTAGATTTCACTTCATTTGAACAGAAGCAGTATTTCAACATTACTGCTCTCAGAAACCTGTTTTTGTGCATATAACTTCTAACACATTAAAAACAGTCTTACAGCATTGCAAAAAACATTGTATTTCATAAGGCATAAGCATCCTTCAGTTTGGCAAGATTTGCACTGAATATTGAATGAAACAGCTTTCTCTAATAGAGAGAAAAGCTTTTGAGCAGATTTGGGCTAGATTTCACTTCATTTGAACAGAAGCAGTATTTCAACATTACTGCTCTCAGAAACCTGTTTTTGTGCATATAACTTCTAACACATTAAAAACAGTCTTACAGCATTGCAAAAACATTGTATTTCATAAGGCATAAGCATCCTTCAGTTTGGCAAGATTTGCACTGAATATTGAATGAAACAGCTTTCTCTAATAGAGAAAAAAACAGTCTTACAGCATTGCAAAAAACATTGTATTTCATAAGGCATAAGCATCCTTCAGTTTGGCAAGATTTGCACTGAATATTGAATGAAACAGCTTTCTCTAATAGAGAGAAAAGCTTTTGAGCAGATTTGGGCTAGATTTCACTTCATTTGAACAGAAGCAGTATTTCAACATTACTGCTCTCAGAAACCTGTTTTTGTGCATATAACTTCTAACACATTAAAAACAGTCTTACAGCATTGCAAAAAACATTGTATTTCATAAGGCATAAGCATCCTTCAGTTTGGCAAGATTTGCACTGAATATTGAATGAAACAGCTTTCTCTAATAGAGAGAAAAGCTTTTGAGCAGATTTGGGCTAGATTTCACTTCATTTGAACAGAAGCAGTATTTCAACATTACTGCTCTCAGAAACCTGTTTTTGTGCATATAACTTCTAACACATTAAAAACAGTCTTACAGCATTGCAAAAAACATTGTATTTCATAAGGCATAAGCATCCTTCAGTTTGGCAAGATTTGCACTGAATATTGAATGAAACAGCTTTCTCTAATAGAGAGAAAAGCTTTTGAGCAGATTTGGGCTAGATTTCACTTCATTTGAACAGAAGCAGTATTTCAACATTACTGCTCTCAGAAACCTGTTTTTGTGCATATAACTTCTAACACATTAAAAACAGTCTTACAGCATTGCAAAAAACATTGTATTTCATAAGGCATAAGCATCCTTCAGTTTGGCAAGATTTGCACTGAATATTGAATGAAACAGCTTTCTCTAATAGAGAGAAAAGCTTTTGAGCAGATTTGGGCTAGATTTCACTTCATTTGAACAGAAGCAGTATTTCAACATTACTGCTCTCAGAAACCTGTTTTTGTGCATATAACTTCTAACACATTAAAAACAGTCTTACAGCATTGCAAAAAACATTGTATTTCATAAGGCATAAGCATCCTTCAGTTTGGCAAGATTTGCACTGAATATTGAATGAAACAGCTTTCTCTAATAGAGAGAAAAGCTTTTGAGCAGATTTGGGCTAGATTTCACTTCATTTGAACAGAAGCAGTATTTCAACATTACTGCTCTCAGAAACCTGTTTTTGTGCATATAACTTCTAACACATTAAAAACAGTCTTACAGCATTGCAAAAAACATTGTATTTCATAAGGCATAAGCATCCTTCAGTTTGGCAAGATTTGCACTGAATATTGAATGAAACAGCTTTCTCTAATAGAGAGAAAAGCTTTTGAGCAGATTTGGGCTAGATTTCACTTCATTTGAACAGAAGCAGTATTTCAACATTACTGCTCTCAGAAACCTGTTTTTGTGCATATAACTTCTAACACATTAAAAACAGTCTTACAGCATTGCAAAAAACATTGTATTTCATAAGGCATAAGCATCCTTCAGTTTGGCAAGATTTGCACTGAATATTGAATGAAACAGCTTTCTCTAATAGAGAGAAAAGCTTTTGAGCAGATTTGGGCTAGATTTCACTTCATTTGAACAGAAGCAGTATTTCAACATTACTGCTCTCAGAAACCTGTTTTTGTGCATATAACTTCTAACACATTAAAAACAGTCTTACAGCATTGCAAAAAACATTGTATTTCATAAGGCATAAGCATCCTTCAGTTTGGCAAGATTTGCACTGAATATTGAATGAAACAGCTTTCTCTAATAGAGAGAAAAGCTTTTGAGCAGATTTGGGCTAGATTTCACTTCATTTGAACAGAAGCAGTATTTCAACATTACTGCTCTCAGAAACCTGTTTTTGTGCATATAACTTCTAACACATTAAAAACAGTCTTACAGCATTGCAAAAACATTGTATTTCATAAGGCATAAGCATCCTTCAGTTTGGCAAGATTTGCACTGAATATTGAATGAAACAGCTTTCTCTAATAGAGAGAAAAGCTTTTGAGCAGATTTGGGCTAGATTTCACTTCATTTGAACAGAAGCAGTATTTCAACATTACTGCTCTCAGAAACCTGTTTTTGTGCATAT
Organism: Carassius auratus; assembly: GCF_003368295.1. NCBI lineage: Eukaryota > Metazoa > Chordata > Actinopteri > Cypriniformes > Cyprinidae > Carassius > Carassius auratus. The sequence goes on from NW_020524373.1 coordinate 22,867, forward strand.
AACTTCTAACACATTAAAAACAGTCTTACAGCATTGCAAAAACATTGTATTTCATAAGGCATAAGCATCCTTCAGTTTGGCAAGATTTGCACTGAATATTGAATGAAACAGCTTTCTCTAATAGAGAGAAAAGCTTTTGAGCAGATTTGGGCTAGATTTCACTTCATTTGAACAGAAGCAGTATTTCAACATTACTGCTCTCAGAAACCTGTTTTTGTGCATATAACTTCTAACACATTAAAAACAGTCTTACAGCATTGCAAAAAACATTGTATTTCATAAGGCATAAGCATCCTTCAGTTTGGCAAGATTTGCACTGAATATTGAATGAAACAGCTTTCTCTAATAGAGAGAAAAGCTTTTGAGCAGATTTGGGCTAGATTTCACTTCATTTGAACAGAAGCAGTATTTCAACATTACTGCTCTCAGAAACCTGTTTTTGTGCATATAACTTCTAACACATTAAAAACAGTCTTACAGCATTGCAAAAAACATTGTATTTCATAAGGCATAAGCATCCTTCAGTTTGGCAAGATTTGCACTGAATATTGAATGAAACAGCTTTCTCTAATAGAGAGAAAAGCTTTTGAGCAGATTTGGGCTAGATTTCACTTCATTTGAACAGAAGCAGTATTTCAACATTACTGCTCTCAGAAACCTGTTTTTGTGCATATAACTTCTAACACATTAAAAACAGTCTTACAGCATTGCAAAAAACATTGTATTTCATAAGGCATAAGCATCCTTCAGTTTGGCAAGATTTGCACTGAATATTGAATGAAACAGCTTTCTCTAATAGAGAGAAAAGCTTTTGAGCAGATTTGGGCTAGATTTCACTTCATTTGAACAGAAGCAGTATTTCAACATTACTGCTCTCAGAAACCTGTTTTTGTGCATATAACTTCTAACACATTAAAAACAGTCTTACAGCATTGCAAAAAACATTGTATTTCATAAGGCATAAGCATCCTTCAGTTTGGCAAGATTTGCACTGAATATTGAATGAAACAGCTTTCTCTAATAGAGAGAAAAGCTTTTGAGCAGATTTGGGCTAGATTTCACTTCATTTGAACAGAAGCAGTATTTCAACATTACTGCTCTCAGAAACCTGTTTTTGTGCATATAACTTCTAACACATTAAAAACAGTCTTACAGCATTGCAAAAAACATTGTATTTCATAAGGCATAAGCATCCTTCAGTTTGGCAAGATTTGCACTGAATATTGAATGAAACAGCTTTCTCTAATAGAGAGAAAAGCTTTTGAGCAGATTTGGGCTAGATTTCACTTCATTTGAACAGAAGCAGTATTTCAACATTACTGCTCTCAGAAACCTGTTTTTGTGCATATAACTTCTAACACATTAAAAACAGTCTTACAGCATTGCAAAAACATTGTATTTCATAAGGCATAAGCATCCTTCAGTTTGGCAAGATTTGCACTGAATATTGAATGAAACAGCTTTCTCTAATAGAGAGAAAAGCTTTTGAGCAGATTTGGGCTAGATTTCACTTCATTTGAACAGAAGCAGTATTTCAACATTACTGCTCTCAGAAACCTGTTTTTGTGCATATAACTTCTAACACATTAAAAACAGTCTTACAGCATTGCAAAAAACATTGTATTTCATAAGGCATAAGCATCCTTCAGTTTGGCAAGATTTGCACTGAATATTGAATGAAACAGCTTTCTCTAATAGAGAGAAAAGCTTTTGAGCAGATTTGGGCTAGATTTCACTTCATTTGAACAGAAGCAGTATTTCAACATTACTGCTCTCAGAAACCTGTTTTTGTGCATATAACTTCTAACACATTAAAAACAGTCTTACAGCATTGCAAAAAACATTGTATTTCATAAGGCATAAGCATCCTTCAGTTTGGCAAGATTTGCACTGAATATTGAATGAAACAGCTTTCTCTAATAGAGAGAAAAGCTTTTGAGCAGATTTGGGCTAGATTTCACTTCATTTGAACAGAAGCAGTATTTCAACATTACTGCTCTCAGAAACCTGTTTTTGTGCATATAACTTCTAACACATTAAAAACAGTCTTACAGCATTGCAAAAAACATTGTATTTCATAAGGCATAAGCATCCTTCAGTTTGGCAAGATTTGCACTGAATATTGAATGAAACAGCTTTCTCTAATAGAGAGAAAAGCTTTTGAGCAGATTTGGGCTAGATTTCACTTCATTTGAACAGAAGCAGTATTTCAACATTACTGCTCTCAGAAACCTGTTTTTGTGCATATAACTTCTAACACATTAAAAACAGTCTTACAGCATTGCAAAAAACATTGTATTTCATAAGGCATAAGCATCCTTCAGTTTGGCAAGATTTGCACTGAATATTGAATGAAACAGCTTTCTCTAATAGAGAGAAAAGCTTTTGAGCAGATTTGGGCTAGATTTCACTTCATTTGAACAGAAGCAGTATTTCAACATTACTGCTCTCAGAAACCTGTTTTTGTGCATATAACTTCTAACACATTAAAAACAGTCTTACAGCATTGCAAAAACATTGTATTTCATAAGGCATAAGCATCCTTCAGTTTGGCAAGATTTGCACTGAATATTGAATGAAACAGCTTTCTCTAATAGAGAGAAAAGCTTTTGAGCAGATTTGGGCTAGATTTCACTTCATTTGAACAGAAGCAGTATTTCAACATTACTGCTCTCAGAAACCTGTTTTTGTGCATATAACTTCTAACACATTAAAAACAGTCTTACAGCATTGCAAAAACATTGTATTTCATAAGGCATAAGCATCCTTCAGTTTGGCAAGATTTGCACTGAATATTGAATGAAACAGCTTTCTCTAATAGAGAGAAAAGCTTTTGAGCAGATTTGGGCTAGATTTCACTTCATTTGAACAGAAGCAGTATTTCAACATTACTGCTCTCAGAAACCTGTTTTTGTGCATATAACTTCTAACACATTAAAAACAGTCTTACAGCATTGCAAAAACATTGTATTTCATAAGGCATAAGCATCCTTCAGTTTGGCAAGATTTGCACTGAATATTGAATGAAACAGCTTTCTCTAATAGAGAGAAAAGCTTTTGAGCAGATTTGGGCTAGATTTCACTTCATTTGAACAGAAGCAGTATTTCAACATTACTGCTCTCAGAAACCTGTTTTTGTGCATATAACTTCTAACACATTAAAAACAGTCTTACAGCATTGCAAAAAACATTGTATTTCATAAGGCATAAGCATCCTTCAGTTTGGCAAGATTTGCACTGAATATTGAATGAAACAGCTTTCTCTAATAGAGAGAAAAGCTTTTGAGCAGATTTGGGCTAGATTTCACTTCATTTGAACAGAAGCAGTATTTCAACATTACTGCTCTCAGAAACCTGTTTTTGTGCATATAACTTCTAACACATTAAAAACAGTCTTACAGCATTGCAAAAAACATTGTATTTCATAAGGCATAAGCATCCTTCAGTTTGGCAAGATTTGCACTGAATATTGAATGAAACAGCTTTCTCTAATAGAGAGAAAAGCTTTTGAGCAGATTTGGGCTAGATTTCACTTCATTTGAACAGAAGCAGTATTTCAACATTACTGCTCTCAGAAACCTGTTTTTGTGCATATAACTTCTAACACATTAAAAACAGTCTTACAGCATTGCAAAAACATTGTATTTCATAAGGCATAAGCATCCTTCAGTTTGGCAAGATTTGCACTGAATATTGAATGAAACAGCTTTCTCTAATAGAGAGAAAAGCTTTTGAGCAGATTTGGGCTAGATTTCACTTCATTTGAACAGAAGCAGTATTTCAACATTACTGCTCTCAGAAACCTGTTTTTGTGCATATAACTTCTAACACATTAAAAACAGTCTTACAGCATTGCAAAAAACATTGTATTTCATAAGGCATAAGCATCCTTCAGTTTGGCAAGATTTGCACTGAATATTGAATGAAACAGCTTTCTCTAATAGAGAGAAAAGCTTTTGAGCAGATTTGGGCTAGATTTCACTTCATTTGAACAGAAGCAGTATTTCAACATTACTGCTCTCAGAAACCTGTTTTTGTGCATATAACTTCTAACACATTAAAAACAGTCTTACAGCATTGCAAAAACATTGTATTTCATAAGGCATAAGCATCCTTCAGTTTGGCAAGATTTGCACTGAATATTGAATGAAACAGCTTTCTCTAATAGAGAGAAAAGCTTTTGAGCAGATTTGGGCTAGATTTCACTTCATTTGAACAGAAGCAGTATTTCAACATTACTGCTCTCAGAAACCTGTTTTTGTGCATATAACTTCTAACACATTAAAAACAGTCTTACAGCATTGCAAAAACATTGTATTTCATAAGGCATAAGCATCCTTCAGTTTGGCAAGATTTGCACTGAATATTGAATGAAACAGCTTTCTCTAATAGAGAGAAAAGCTTTTGAGCAGATTTGGGCTAGATTTCACTTCATTTGAACAGAAGCAGTATTTCAACATTACTGCTCTCAGAAACCTGTTTTTGTGCATATAACTTCTAACACATTAAAAACAGTCTTACAGCATTGCAAAAACATTGTATTTCATAAGGCATAAGCATCCTTCAGTTTGGCAAGATTTGCACTGAATATTGAATGAAACAGCTTTCTCTAATAGAGAGAAAAGCTTTTGAGCAGATTTGGGCTAGATTTCACTTCATTTGAACAGAAGCAGTATTTCAACATTACTGCTCTCAGAAACCTGTTTTTGTGCATATAACTTCTAACACATTAAAAACAGTCTTACAGCATTGCAAAAACATTGTATTTCATAAGGCATAAGCATCCTTCAGTTTGGCAAGATTTGCACTGAATATTGAATGAAACAGCTTTCTCTAATAGAGAGAAAAGCTTTTGAGCAGATTTGGGCTAGATTTCACTTCATTTGAACAGAAGCAGTATTTCAACATTACTGCTCTCAGAAACCTGTTTTTGTGCATATAACTTCTAACACATTAAAAACAGTCTTACAGCATTGCAAAAACATTGTATTTCATAAGGCATAAGCATCCTTCAGTTTGGCAAGATTTGCACTGAATATTGAATGAAACAGCTTTCTCTAATAGAGAGAAAAGCTTTTGAGCAGATTTGGGCTAGATTTCACTTCATTTGAACAGAAGCAGTATTTCAACATTACTGCTCTCAGAAACCTGTTTTTGTGCATATAACTTCTAACACATTAAAAACAGTCTTACAGCATTGCAAAAACATTGTATTTCATAAGGCATAAGCATCCTTCAGTTTGGCAAGATTTGCACTGAATATTGAATGAAACAGCTTTCTCTAATAGAGAGAAAAGCTTTTGAGCAGATTTGGGCTAGATTTCACTTCATTTGAACAGAAGCAGTATTTCAACATTACTGCTCTCAGAAACCTGTTTTTGTGCATATAACTTCTAACACATTAAAAACAGTCTTACAGCATTGCAAAAACATTGTATTTCATAAGGCATAAGCATCCTTCAGTTTGGCAAGATTTGCACTGAATATTGAATGAAACAGCTTTCTCTAATAGAGAGAAAAGCTTTTGAGCAGATTTGGGCTAGATTTCACTTCATTTGAACAGAAGCAGTATTTCAACATTACTGCTCTCAGAAACCTGTTTTTGTGCATATAACTTCTAACACATTAAAAACAGTCTTACAGCATTGCAAAAACATTGTATTTCATAAGGCATAAGCATCCTTCAGTTTGGCAAGATTTGCACTGAATATTGAATGAAACAGCTTTCTCTAATAGAGAGAAAAGCTTTTGAGCAGATTTGGGCTAGATTTCACTTCATTTGAACAGAAGCAGTATTTCAACATTACTGCTCTCAGAAACCTGTTTTTGTGCATATAACTTCTAACACATTAAAAACAGTCTTACAGCATTGCAAAAACATTGTATTTCATAAGGCATAAGCATCCTTCAGTTTGGCAAGATTTGCACTGAATATTGAATGAAACAGCTTTCTCTAATAGAGAGAAAAGCTTTTGAGCAGATTTGGGCTAGATTTCACTTCATTTGAACAGAAGCAGTATTTCAACATTACTGCTCTCAGAAACCTGTTTTTGTGCATATAACTTCTAACACATTAAAAACAGTCTTACAGCATTGCAAAAACATTGTATTTCATAAGGCATAAGCATCCTTCAGTTTGGCAAGATTTGCACTGAATATTGAATGAAACAGCTTTCTCTAATAGAGAGAAAAGCTTTTGAGCAGATTTGGGCTAGATTTCACTTCATTTGAACAGAAGCAGTATTTCAACATTACTGCTCTCAGAAACCTGTTTTTGTGCATATAACTTCTAACACATTAAAAACAGTCTTACAGCATTGCAAAAACATTGTATTTCATAAGGCATAAGCATCCTTCAGTTTGGCAAGATTTGCACTGAATATTGAATGAAACAGCTTTCTCTAATAGAGAGAAAAGCTTTTGAGCAGATTTGGGCTAGATTTCACTTCATTTGAACAGAAGCAGTATTTCAACATTACTGCTCTCAGAAACCTGTTTTTGTGCATATAACTTCTAACACATTAAAAACAGTCTTACAGCATTGCAAAAACATTGTGTTTCATAAGGCATAAGCATCCTGCAGTTTGGCAAGATTTGCACTGAATATTGAATGAAACAGCTTTCTCTAATAGAGAGAAAAGCTTTTGAGCAGATTTGGGCTAGATTTCACTTCATTTGAACAGAAGCAGTATTTCAACATTACTGCTCTCAGAAACCTGTTTTTGTGCATATAACTTCTAACACATTAAAAACAGTCTTACAGCATTGCAAAAACATTGTATTTCATAAGGCATAAGCATCCTTCAGTTTGGCAAGATTTGCACTGAATATTGAATGAAACAGCTTTCTCTAATAGAGAGAAAAGCTTTTGAGCAGATTTGGGCTAGATTTCACTTCATTTGAACAGAAGCAGTATTTCAACATTACTGCTCTCAGAAACCTGTTTTTGTGCATATAACTTCTAACACATTAAAAACAGTCTTACAGCATTGCAAAAACATTGTATTTCATAAGGCATAAGCATCCTTCAGTTTGGCAAGATTTGCACTGAATATTGAATGAAACAGCTTTCTCTAATAGAGAGAAAAGCTTTTGAGCAGATTTGGGCTAGATTTCACTTCATTTGAACAGAAGCAGTATTTCAACATTACTGCTCTCAGAAACCTGTTTTTGTGCATATAACTTCTAACACATTAAAAACAGTCTTACAGCATTGCAAAAACATTGTGTTTCATAAGGCATAAGCATCCTGCAGTTTGGCAAGATTTGCACTGAATATTGAATGAAACAGCTTTCTCTAATAGAGAGAAAAGCTTTTGAGCAGATTTCGGCTAGATTTCACTTCATTTGAACAGAAGCAGTATTTCAACATTACTGCTCTCAGAAACCTGTTTTTGTGCATATAACTTCTAACACATTAAAAACAGTCTTACAGCATTGCAAAAACATTGTATTTCATAAGGCATAAGCATCCTGCAGTTTGGCAAGATTTGCACTGAATATTGAATGAAACAGCTTTCTCTAATAGAGAGAAAAGCTTTTGAGCAGATTTGGCTAGATTTCACTTCATTTGAACAGAAGCAGTATTTCAACATTACTGCTCTCAGAAACCTGTTTTTGTGCATATAACTTCTAACACATTAAAAACAGTCTTACAGCATTGCAAAAACATTGTGTTTCATAAGGCATAAGCATCCTGCAGTTTGGCAAGATTTGCACTGAATATTGAATGAAACAGCTTTCTCTAATAGAGAGAAAAGCTTTTGAGCAGATTTCGGCTAGATTTCACTTCATTTGAACAGAAGCAGTATTTCAACATTACTGCTCTCAGAAACCTGTTTTTGTGCATATAACTTCTAACACATTAAAAACAGTCTTACAGCATTGCAAAAACATTGTGTTTCATAAGGCATAAGCATCCTGCAGTTTGGCAAGGTTTGCACTGAATATTGAATGAAACAGCTTTCTCTAATAGAGAGAAAAGCTTTTGAGCAGATTTCGGCTAGATTTCACTTCATTTGAACAGAAGCAGTATTTCAACATTACTGCTCTCAGAAACCTGTTTTTGTGCATATAACTTCTAACACATTAAAAACAGTCTTACAGCATTGCAAAAACATTGTGTTTCATAAGGCATAAGCATCCTGCAGTTTGGCAAGGTTTGCACTGAATATTGAATGAAACAGCTTTCTCTAATAGAGAGAAAAGCTTTTGAGCAGATTTGGCTAGATTTCACTTCATTTGAACAGAAGCAGTATTTCAACATTACTGCTCTCAGAAACCTGTTTTTGTGCATATAACTTCTAACACATTAAAAACAGTCTTACAGCATTGCAAAAACATTGTGTTTCATAAGGCATAAGCATCCTGCAGTTTGGCAAGATTTGCACTGAATATTGAATGAAACAGCTTTCTCTAATAGAGAGAAAAGCTTTTGAGCAGATTTGGCTAGATTTCACTTCATTTGAACAGAAGCAGTATTTCAACATTACTGCTCTCAGAAACCTGTTTTTGTGCATATAACTTCTAACACATTAAAAACAGTCTTACAGCATTGCAAAAACATTGTGTTTCATAAGGCATAAGCATCCTGCAGTTTGGCAAGGTTTGCACTGAATATTGAATGAAACAGCTTTCTCTAATAGAGAGAAAAGCTTTTGAGCAGATTTCGGCTAGATTTCACTTCATTTGAACAGAAGCAGTATTTCAACATTACTGCTCTCAGAAACCTGTTTTTGTGCATATAACTTCTAACACATTAAAAACAGTCTTACAGCATTGCAAAAACATTGTGTTTCATAAGGCATAAGCATCCTGCAGTTTGGCAAGATTTGCACTGAATATTGAATGAAACAGCTTTCTCTAATAGAGAGAAAAGCTTTTGAGCAGATTTCGGCTAGATTTCACTTCATTTGAACAGAAGCAGTATTTCAACATTACTGCTCTCAGAAACCTGTTTTTGTGCATATAACTTCTAACACATTAAAAACAGTCTTACAGCATTGCAAAAACATTGTGTTTCATAAGGCATAAGCATCCTTCAGTTTGGCAAGATTTGCACTGAATATTGAATGAAACAGCTTTCTCTAATAGAGAGAAAAGCTTTTGAGCAGATTTCGGCTAGATTTCACTTCATTTGAACAGAAGCAGTATTTCAACATTACTGCTCTCAGAAACCTGTTTTTGTGCATATAACTTCTAACACATTAAAAACAGTCTTACAGCATTGCAAAAACATTGTGTTTCATAAGGCATAAGCATCCTGCAGTTTGGCAAGATTTGCACTGAATATTGAATGAAACAGCTTTCTCTAATAGAGAGAAAAGCTTTTGAGCAGATTTGGGCTAGATTTCACTTCATTTGAACAGAAGCAGTATTTCAACATTACTGCTCTCAGAAACCTGTTTTTGTGCATATAACTTCTAACACATTAAAAACAGTCTTACAGCATTGCAAAAACATTGTGTTTCATAAGGCATAAGCATCCTGCAGTTTGGCAAGGTTTGCACTGAATATTGAATGAAACAGCTTTCTCTAATAGAGAGAAAAGCTTTTGAGCAGATTTCGGCTAGATTTCACTTCATTTGAACAGAAGCAGTATTTCAACATTACTGCTCTCAGAAACCTGTTTTTGTGCATATAACTTCTAACACATTAAAAACAGTCTTACAGCATTGCAAAAACATTGTGTTTCATAAGGCATAAGCATCCTTCAGTTTGGCAAGATTTGCACTGAATATTGAATGAAACAGCTTTCTCTAATAGAGAGAAAAGCTTTTGAGCAGATTTCGGCTAGATTTCACTTCATTTGAACAGAAGCAGTATTTCAACATTACTGCTCTCAGAAACCTGTTTTTGTGCATATAACTTCTAACACATTAAAAACAGTCTTACAGCATTGCAAAAACATTGTGTTTCATAAGGCATAAGCATCCTGCAGTTTGGCAAGATTTGCACTGAATATTGAATGAAACAGCTTTCTCTAATAGAGAGAAAAGCTTTTGAGCAGATTTGGCTAGATTTCACTTCATTTGAACAGAAGCAGTATTTCAACATTACTGCTCTCAGAAACCTGTTTTTGTGCATATAACTTCTAACACATTAAAAACAGTCTTACAGCATTGCAAAAACATTGTGTTTCATAAGGCATAAGCATCCTGCAGTTTGGCAAGGTTTGCACTGAATATTGAATGAAACAGCTTTCTCTAATAGAGAGAAAAGCTTTTGAGCAGATTTCGGCTAGATTTCACTTCATTTGAACAGAAGCAGTATTTCAACATTACTGCTCTCAGAAACCTGTTTTTGTGCATATAACTTCTAACACATTAAAAACAGTCTTACAGCATTGCAAAAACATTGTGTTTCATAAGGCATAAGCATCCTGCAGTTTGGCAAGGTTTGCACTGAATATTGAATGAAACAGCTTTCTCTAATAGAGAGAAAAGCTTTTGAGCAGATTTCGGCTAGATTTCACTTCATTTGAACAGAAGCAGTATTTCAACATTACTGCTCTCAGAAACCTGTTTTTGTGCATATAACTTCTAACACATTAAAAACAGTCTTACAGCATTGCAAAAACATTGTGTTTCATAAGGCATAAGCATCCTGCAGTTTGGCAAGGTTTGCACTGAATATTGAATGAAACAGCTTTCTCTAATAGAGAGAAAAGCTTTTGAGCAGATTTCGGCTAGATTTCACTTCATTTGAACAGAAGCAGTATTTCAACATTACTGCTCTCAGAAACCTGTTTTTGTGCATATAACTTCTAACACATTAAAAACAGTCTTACAGCATTGCAAAAACATTGTGTTTCATAAGGCATAAGCATCCTGCAGTTTGGCAAGGTTTGCACTGAATATTGAATGAAACAGCTTTCTCTAATAGAGAGAAAAGCTTTTGAGCAGATTTCGGCTAGATTTCACTTCATTTGAACAGAAGCAGTATTTCAACATTACTGCTCTCAGAAACCTGTTTTTGTGCATATAACTTCTAACACATTAAAAACAGTCTTACAGCATTGCAAAAACATTGTGTTTCATAAGGCATAAGCATCCTGCAGTTTGGCAAGGTTTGCACTGAATATTGAATGAAACAGCTTTCTCTAATAGAGAGAAAAGCTTTTGAGCAGATTTCGGCTAGATTTCACTTCATTTGAACAGAAGCAGTATTTCAACATTACTGCTCTCAGAAACCTGTTTTTGTGCATATAACTTCTAACACATTAAAAACAGTCTTACAGCATTGCAAAAACATTGTGTTTCATAAGGCATAAGCATCCTGCAGTTTGGCAAGGTTTGCACTGAATATTGAATGAAACAGCTTTCTCTAATAGAGAGAAAAGCTTTTGAGCAGATTTCGGCTAGATTTCACTTCATTTGAACAGAAGCAGTATTTCAACATTACTGCTCTCAGAAACCTGTTTTTGTGCATATAACTTCTAACACATTAAAAACAGTCTTACAGCATTGCAAAAACATTGTGTTTCATAAGGCATAAGCATCCTGCAGTTTGGCAAGATTTGCACTGAATATTGAATGAAACAGCTTTCTCTAATAGAGAGAAAAGCTTTTGAGCAGATTTCGGCTAGATTTCACTTCATTTGAACAGAAGCAGTATTTCAACATTACTGCTCTCAGAAACCTGTTTTTGTGCATATAACTTCTAACACATTAAAAACAGTCTTACAGCATTGCAAAAACATTGTGTTTCATAAGGCATAAGCATCCTGCAGTTTGGCAAGGTTTGCACTGAATATTGAATGAAACAGCTTTCTCTAATAGAGAGAAAAGCTTTTGAGCAGATTTCGGCTAGATTTCACTTCATTTGAACAGAAGCAGTATTTCAACATTACTGCTCTCAGAAACCTGTTTTTGTGCATATAACTTCTAACACATTAAAAACAGTCTTACAGCATTGCAAAAACATTGTGTTTCATAAGGCATAAGCATCCTGCAGTTTGGCAAGGTTTGCACTGAATATTGAATGAAACAGCTTTCTCTAATAGAGAGAAAAGCTTTTGAGCAGATTTCGGCTAGATTTCACTTCATTTGAACAGAAGCAGTATTTCAACATTACTGCTCTCAGAAACCTGTTTTTGTGCATATAACTTCTAACACATTAAAAACAGTCTTACAGCATTGCAAAAACATTGTGTTTCATAAGGCATAAGCATCCTGCAGTTTGGCAAGGTTTGCACTGAATATTGAATGAAACAGCTTTCTCTAATAGAGAGAAAAGCTTTTGAGCAGATTTCGGCTAGATTTCACTTCATTTGAACAGAAGCAGTATTTCAACATTACTGCTCTCAGAAACCTGTTTTTGTGCATATAACTTCTAACACATTAAAAACAGTCTTACAGCATTGCAAAAACATTGTGTTTCATAAGGCATAAGCATCCTGCAGTTTGGCAAGGTTTGCACTGAATATTGAATGAAACAGCTTTCTCTAATAGAGAGAAAAGCTTTTGAGCAGATTTCGGCTAGATTTCACTTCATTTGAACAGAAGCAGTATTTCAACATTACTGCTCTCAGAAACCTGTTTTTGTGCATATAACTTCTAACACATTAAAAACAGTCTTACAGCATTGCAAAAACATTGTGTTTCATAAGGCATAAGCATCCTGCAGTTTGGCAAGGTTTGCACTGAATATTGAATGAAACAGCTTTCTCTAATAGAGAGAAAAGCTTTTGAGCAGATTTCGGCTAGATTTCACTTCATTTGAACAGAAGCAGTATTTCAACATTACTGCTCTCAGAAACCTGTTTTTGTGCATATAACTTCTAACACATTAAAAACAGTCTTACAGCATTGCAAAAACATTGTGTTTCATAAGGCATAAGCATCCTGCAGTTTGGCAAGGTTTGCACTGAATATTGAATGAAACAGCTTTCTCTAATAGAGAGAAAAGCTTTTGAGCAGATTTCGGCTAGATTTCACTTCATTTGAACAGATGCAGTATTTCAACATTACTGCTCTCAGAAACCTGTTTTTGTGCATATAACTTCTAACACATTAAAAACAGTCTTACAGCATTGCAAAAACATTGTGTTTCATAAGGCATAAGCATCCTGCAGTTTGGCAAGGTTTGCACTGAATATTGAATGAAACAGCTTTCTCTAATAGAGAGAAAAGCTTTTGAGCAGATTTCGGCTAGATTTCACTTCATTTGAACAGAAGCAGTATTTCAACATTACTGCTCTCAGAAACCTGTTTTTGTGCATATAACTTCTAACACATTAAAAACAGTCTTACAGCATTGCAAAAACATTGTGTTTCATAAGGCATAAGCATCCTGCAGTTTGGCAAGGTTTGCACTGAATATTGAATGAAACAGCTTTCTCTAATAGAGAGAAAAGCTTTTGAGCAGATTTCGGCTAGATTTCACTTCATTTGAACAGAAGCAGTATTTCAACATTACTGCTCTCAGAAACCTGTTTTTGTGCATATAACTTCTAACACATTAAAAACAGTCTTACAGCATTGCAAAAACATTGTGTTTCATAAGGCATAAGCATCCTGCAGTTTGGCAAGGTTTGCACTGAATATTGAATGAAACAGCTTTCTCTAATAGAGAGAAAAGCTTTTGAGCAGATTTCGGCTAGATTTCACTTCATTTGAACAGAAGCAGTATTTCAACATTACTGCTCTCAGAAACCTGTTTTTGTGCATATAACTTCTAACACATTAAAAACAGTCTTACAGCATTGCAAAAACATTGTGTTTCATAAGGCATAAGCATCCTGCAGTTTGGCAAGGTTTGCACTGAATATTGAATGAAACAGCTTTCTCTAATAGAGAGAAAAGCTTTTGAGCAGATTTCGGCTAGATTTCACTTCATTTGAACAGATGCAGTATTTCAACATTACTGCTCTCAGAAACCTGTTTTTGTGCATATAACTTCTAACACATTAAAAACAGTCTTACAGCATTGCAAAAACATTGTGTTTCATAAGGCATAAGCATCCTGCAGTTTGGCAAGATTTGCACTGAATATTGAATGAAACAGCTTTCTCTAATAGAGAGAAAAGCTTTTGAGCAGATTTCGGCTAGATTTCACTTCATTTGAACAGAAGCAGTATTTCAACATTACTGCTCTCAGAAACCTGTTTTTGTGCATATAACTTCTAACACATTAAAAACAGTCTTACAGCATTGCAAAAACATTGTGTTTCATAAGGCATAAGCATCCTGCAGTTTGGCAAGGTTTGCACTGAATATTGAATGAAACAGCTTTCTCTAATAGAGAGAAAAGCTTTTGAGCAGATTTCGGCTAGATTTCACTTCATTTGAACAGAAGCAGTATTTCAACATTACTGCTCTCAGAAACCTGTTTTTGTGCATATAACTTCTAACACATTAAAAACAGTCTTACAGCATTGCAAAAACATTGTGTTTCATAAGGCATAAGCATCCTGCAGTTTGGCAAGGTTTGCACTGAATATTGAATGAAACAGCTTTCTCTAATAGAGAGAAAAGCTTTTGAGCAGATTTCGGCTAGATTTCACTTCATTTGAACAGAAGCAGTATTTCAACATTACTGCTCTCAGAAACCTGTTTTTGTGCATATAACTTCTAACACATTAAAAACAGTCTTACAGCATTGCAAAAACATTGTGTTTCATAAGGCATAAGCATCCTGCAGTTTGGCAAGGTTTGCACTGAATATTGAATGAAACAGCTTTCTCTAATAGAGAGAAAAGCTTTTGAGCAGATTTCGGCTAGATTTCACTTCATTTGAACAGAAGCAGTATTTCAACATTACTGCTCTCAGAAACCTGTTTTTGTGCATATAACTTCTAACACATTAAAAACAGTCTTACAGCATTGCAAAAACATTGTGTTTCATAAGGCATAAGCATCCTGCAGTTTGGCAAGATTTGCACTGAATATTGAATGAAACAGCTTTCTCTAATAGAGAGAAAAGCTTTTGAGCAGATTTCGGCTAGATTTCACTTCATTTGAACAGAAGCAGTATTTCAACATTACTGCTCTCAGAAACCTGTTTTTGTGCATATAACTTCTAACACATTAAAAACAGTCTTACAGCATTGCAAAAACATTGTGTTTCATAAGGCATAAGCATCCTGCAGTTTGGCAAGGTTTGCACTGAATATTGAATGAAACAGCTTTCTCTAATAGAGAGAAAAGCTTTTGAGCAGATTTCGGCTAGATTTCACTTCATTTGAACAGAAGCAGTATTTCAACATTACTGCTCTCAGAAACCTGTTTTTGTGCATATAACTTCTAACACATTAAAAACAGTCTTACAGCATTGCAAAAACATTGTGTTTCATAAGGCATAAGCATCCTGCAGTTTGGCAAGGTTTGCACTGAATATTGAATGAAACAGCTTTCTCTAATAGAGAGAAAAGCTTTTGAGCAGATTTCGGCTAGATTTCACTTCATTTGAACAGAAGCAGTATTTCAACATTACTGCTCTCAGAAACCTGTTTTTGTGCATATAACTTCTAACACATTAAAAACAGTCTTACAGCATTGCAAAAACATTGTGTTTCATAAGGCATAAGCATCCTGCAGTTTGGCAAGATTTGCACTGAATATTGAATGAAACAGCTTTCTCTAATAGAGAGAAAAGCTTTTGAGCAGATTTCGGCTAGATTTCACTTCATTTGAACAGAAGCAGTATTTCAACATTACTGCTCTCAGAAACCTGTTTTTGTGCATATAACTTCTAACACATTAAAAACAGTCTTACAGCATTGCAAAAACATTGTGTTTCATAAGGCATAAGCATCCTGCAGTTTGGCAAGGTTTGCACTGAATATTGAATGAAACAGCTTTCTCTAATAGAGAGAAAAGCTTTTGAGCAGATTTCGGCTAGATTTCACTTCATTTGAACAGAAGCAGTATTTCAACATTACTGCTCTCAGAAACCTGTTTTTGTGCATATAACTTCTAACACATTAAAAACAGTCTTACAGCATTGCAAAAACATTGTGTTTCATAAGGCATAAGCATCCTGCAGTTTGGCAAGGTTTGCACTGAATATTGAATGAAACAGCTTTCTCTAATAGAGAGAAAAGCTTTTGAGCAGATTTCGGCTAGATTTCACTTCATTTGAACAGAAGCAGTATTTCAACATTACTGCTCTCAGAAACCTGTTTTTGTGCATATAACTTCTAACACATTAAAAACAGTCTTACAGCATTGCAAAAACATTGTGTTTCATAAGGCATAAGCATCCTGCAGTTTGGCAAGGTTTGCACTGAATATTGAATGAAACAGCTTTCTCTAATAGAGAGAAAAGCTTTTGAGCAGATTTCGGCTAGATTTCACTTCATTTGAACAGATGCAGTATTTCAACATTACTGCTCTCAGAAACCTGTTTTTGTGCATATAACTTCTAACACATTAAAAACAGTCTTACAGCATTGCAAAAACATTGTGTTTCATAAGGCATAAGCATCCTGCAGTTTGGCAAGGTTTGCACTGAATATTGAATGAAACAGCTTTCTCTAATAGAGAGAAAAGCTTTTGAGCAGATTTCGGCTAGATTTCACTTCATTTGAACAGAAGCAGTATTTCAACATTACTGCTCTCAGAAACCTGTTTTTGTGCATATAACTTCTAACACATTAAAAACAGTCTTACAGCATTGCAAAAACATTGTGTTTCATAAGGCATAAGCATCCTGCAGTTTGGCAAGGTTTGCACTGAATATTGAATGAAACAGCTTTCTCTAATAGAGAGAAAAGCTTTTGAGCAGATTTCGGCTAGATTTCACTTCATTTGAACAGAAGCAGTATTTCAACATTACTGCTCTCAGAAACCTGTTTTTGTGCATATAACTTCTAACACATTAAAAACAGTCTTACAGCATTGCAAAAACATTGTGTTTCATAAGGCATAAGCATCCTGCAGTTTGGCAAGGTTTGCACTGAATATTGAATGAAACAGCTTTCTCTAATAGAGAGAAAAGCTTTTGAGCAGATTTCGGCTAGATTTCACTTCATTTGAACAGAAGCAGTATTTCAACATTACTGCTCTCAGAAACCTGTTTTTGTGCATATAACTTCTAACACATTAAAAACAGTCTTACAGCATTGCAAAAACATTGTGTTTCATAAGGCATAAGCATCCTGCAGTTTGGCAAGGTTTGCACTGAATATTGAATGAAACAGCTTTCTCTAATAGAGAGAAAAGCTTTTGAGCAGATTTCGGCTAGATTTCACTTCATTTGAACAGAAGCAGTATTTCAACATTACTGCTCTCAGAAACCTGTTTTTGTGCATATAACTTCTAACACATTAAAAACAGTCTTACAGCATTGCAAAAACATTGTGTTTCATAAGGCATAAGCATCCTGCAGTTTGGCAAGGTTTGCACTGAATATTGAATGAAACAGCTTTCTCTAATAGAGAGAAAAGCTTTTGAGCAGATTTCGGCTAGATTTCACTTCATTTGAACAGAAGCAGTATTTCAACATTACTGCTCTCAGAAACCTGTTTTTGTGCATATAACTTCTAACACATTAAAAACAGTCTTACAGCATTGCAAAAACATTGTGTTTCATAAGGCATAAGCATCCTGCAGTTTGGCAAGGTTTGCACTGAATATTGAATGAAACAGCTTTCTCTAATAGAGAGAAAAGCTTTTGAGCAGATTTCGGCTAGATTTCACTTCATTTGAACAGAAGCAGTATTTCAACATTACTGCTCTCAGAAACCTGTTTTTGTGCATATAACTTCTAACACATTAAAAACAGTCTTACAGCATTGCAAAAACATTGTGTTTCATAAGGCATAAGCATCCTGCAGTTTGGCAAGGTTTGCACTGAATATTGAATGAAACAGCTTTCTCTAATAGAGAGAAAAGCTTTTGAGCAGATTTCGGCTAGATTTCACTTCATTTGAACAGATGCAGTATTTCAACATTACTGCTCTCAGAAACCTGTTTTTGTGCATATAACTTCTAACACATTAAAAACAGTCTTACAGCATTGCAAAAACATTGTGTTTCATAAGGCATAAGCATCCTGCAGTTTGGCAAGGTTTGCACTGAATATTGAATGAAACAGCTTTCTCTAATAGAGAGAAAAGCTTTTGAGCAGATTTCGGCTAGATTTCACTTCATTTGAACAGAAGCAGTATTTCAACATTACTGCTCTCAGAAACCTGTTTTTGTGCATATAACTTCTAACACATTAAAAACAGTCTTACAGCATTGCAAAAACATTGTGTTTCATAAGGCATAAGCATCCTGCAGTTTGGCAAGATTTGCACTGAATATTGAATGAAACAGCTTTCTCTAATAGAGAGAAAAGCTTTTGAGCAGATTTCGGCTAGATTTCACTTCATTTGAACAGAAGCAGTATTTCAACATTACTGCTCTCAGAAACCTGTTTTTGTGCATATAACTTCTAACACATTAAAAACAGTCTTACAGCATTGCAAAAACATTGTGTTTCATAAGGCATAAGCATCCTGCAGTTTGGCAAGGTTTGCACTGAATATTGAATGAAACAGCTTTCTCTAATAGAGAGAAAAGCTTTTGAGCAGATTTCGGCTAGATTTCACTTCATTTGAACAGAAGCAGTATTTCAACATTACTGCTCTCAGAAACCTGTTTTTGTGCATATAACTTCTAACACATTAAAAACAGTCTTACAGCATTGCAAAAACATTGTGTTTCATAAGGCATAAGCATCCTGCAGTTTGGCAAGGTTTGCACTGAATATTGAATGAAACAGCTTTCTCTAATAGAGAGAAAAGCTTTTGAGCAGATTTCGGCTAGATTTCACTTCATTTGAACAGAAGCAGTATTTCAACATTACTGCTCTCAGAAACCTGTTTTTGTGCATATAACTTCTAACACATTAAAAACAGTCTTACAGCATTGCAAAAACATTGTGTTTCATAAGGCATAAGCATCCTGCAGTTTGGCAAGGTTTGCACTGAATATTGAATGAAACAGCTTTCTCTAATAGAGAGAAAAGCTTTTGAGCAGATTTCGGCTAGATTTCACTTCATTTGAACAGAAGCAGTATTTCAACATTACTGCTCTCAGAAACCTGTTTTTGTGCATATAACTTCTAACACATTAAAAACAGTCTTACAGCATTGCAAAAACATTGTGTTTCATAAGGCATAAGCATCCTGCAGTTTGGCAAGGTTTGCACTGAATATTGAATGAAACAGCTTTCTCTAATAGAGAGAAAAGCTTTTGAGCAGATTTCGGCTAGATTTCACTTCATTTGAACAGAAGCAGTATTTCAACATTACTGCTCTCAGAAACCTGTTTTTGTGCATATAACTTCTAACACATTAAAAACAGTCTTACAGCATTGCAAAAACATTGTGTTTCATAAGGCATAAGCATCCTGCAGTTTGGCAAGGTTTGCACTGAATATTGAATGAAACAGCTTTCTCTAATAGAGAGAAAAGCTTTTGAGCAGATTTCGGCTAGATTTCACTTCATTTGAACAGATGCAGTATTTCAACATTACTGCTCTCAGAAACCTGTTTTTGTGCATATAACTTCTAACACATTAAAAACAGTCTTACAGCATTGCAAAAACATTGTGTTTCATAAGGCATAAGCATCCTGCAGTTTGGCAAGGTTTGCACTGAATATTGAATGAAACAGCTTTCTCTAATAGAGAGAAAAGCTTTTGAGCAGATTTCGGCTAGATTTCACTTCATTTGAACAGAAGCAGTATTTCAACATTACTGCTCTCAGAAACCTGTTTTTGTGCATATAACTTCTAACACATTAAAAACAGTCTTACAGCATTGCAAAAACATTGTGTTTCATAAGGCATAAGCATCCTGCAGTTTGGCAAGGTTTGCACTGAATATTGAATGAAACAGCTTTCTCTAATAGAGAGAAAAGCTTTTGAGCAGATTTCGGCTAGATTTCACTTCATTTGAACAGAAGCAGTATTTCAACATTACTGCTCTCAGAAACCTGTTTTTGTGCATATAACTTCTAACACATTAAAAACAGTCTTACAGCATTGCAAAAACATTGTGTTTCATAAGGCATAAGCATCCTGCAGTTTGGCAAGGTTTGCACTGAATATTGAATGAAACAGCTTTCTCTAATAGAGAGAAAAGCTTTTGAGCAGATTTCGGCTAGATTTCACTTCATTTGAACAGAAGCAGTATTTCAACATTACTGCTCTCAGAAACCTGTTTTTGTGCATATAACTTCTAACACATTAAAAACAGTCTTACAGCATTGCAAAAACATTGTGTTTCATAAGGCATAAGCATCCTGCAGTTTGGCAAGGTTTGCACTGAATATTGAATGAAACAGCTTTCTCTAATAGAGAGAAAAGCTTTTGAGCAGATTTCGGCTAGATTTCACTTCATTTGAACAGAAGCAGTATTTCAACATTACTGCTCTCAGAAACCTGTTTTTGTGCATATAACTTCTAACACATTAAAAACAGTCTTACAGCATTGCAAAAACATTGTGTTTCATAAGGCATAAGCATCCTGCAGTTTGGCAAGGTTTGCACTGAATATTGAATGAAACAGCTTTCTCTAATAGAGAGAAAAGCTTTTGAGCAGATTTCGGCTAGATTTCACTTCATTTGAACAGAAGCAGTATTTCAACATTACTGCTCTCAGAAACCTGTTTTTGTGCATATAACTTCTAACACATTAAAAACAGTCTTACAGCATTGCAAAAACATTGTGTTTCATAAGGCATAAGCATCCTGCAGTTTGGCAAGGTTTGCACTGAATATTGAATGAAACAGCTTTCTCTAATAGAGAGAAAAGCTTTTGAGCAGATTTGGCTAGATTTCACTTCATTTGAACAGAAGCAGTATTTCAACATTACTGCTCTCAGAAACCTGTTTTTGTGCATATAACTTCTAACACATTAAAAACAGTCTTACAGCATTGCAAAAACATTGTGTTTCATAAGGCATAAGCATCCTGCAGTTTGGCAAGATTTGCACTGAATATTGAATGAAACAGCTTTCTCTAATAGAGAGAAAAGCTTTTGAGCAGATTTCGGCTAGATTTCACTTCATTTGAACAGAAGCAGTATTTCAACATTACTGCTCTCAGAAACCTGTTTTTGTGCATATAACTTCTAACACATTAAAAACAGTCTTACAGCATTGCAAAAACATTGTGTTTCATAAGGCATAAGCATCCTGCAGTTTGGCAAGGTTTGCACTGAATATTGAATGAAACAGCTTTCTCTAATAGAGAGAAAAGCTTTTGAGCAGATTTCGGCTAGATTTCACTTCATTTGAACAGAAGCAGTATTTCAACATTACTGCTCTCAGAAACCTGTTTTTGTGCATATAACTTCTAACACATTAAAAACAGTCTTACAGCATTGCAAAAACATTGTGTTTCATAAGGCATAAGCATCCTGCAGTTTGGCAAGGTTTGCACTGAATATTGAATGAAACAGCTTTCTCTAATAGAGAGAAAAGCTTTTGAGCAGATTTCGGCTAGATTTCACTTCATTTGAACAGAAGCAGTATTTCAACATTACTGCTCTCAGAAACCTGTTTTTGTGCATATAACTTCTAACACATTAAAAACAGTCTTACAGCATTGCAAAAACATTGTGTTTCATAAGGCATAAGCATCCTGCAGTTTGGCAAGGTTTGCACTGAATATTGAATGAAACAGCTTTCTCTAATAGAGAGAAAAGCTTTTGAGCAGATTTCGGCTAGATTTCACTTCATTTGAACAGAAGCAGTATTTCAACATTACTGCTCTCAGAAACCTGTTTTTGTGCATATAACTTCTAACACATTAAAAACAGTCTTACAGCATTGCAAAAACATTGTGTTTCATAAGGCATAAGCATCCTGCAGTTTGGCAAGATTTGCACTGAATATTGAATGAAACAGCTTTCTCTAATAGAGAGAAAAGCTTTTGAGCAGATTTCGGCTAGATTTCACTTCATTTGAACAGAAGCAGTATTTCAACATTACTGCTCTCAGAAACCTGTTTTTGTGCATATAACTTCTAACACATTAAAAACAGTCTTACAGCATTGCAAAAACATTGTGTTTCATAAGGCATAAGCATCCTGCAGTTTGGCAAGGTTTGCACTGAATATTGAATGAAACAGCTTTCTCTAATAGAGAGAAAAGCTTTTGAGCAGATTTCGGCTAGATTTCACTTCATTTGAACAGAAGCAGTATTTCAACATTACTGCTCTCAGAAACCTGTTTTTGTGCATATAACTTCTAACACATTAAAAACAGTCTTACAGCATTGCAAAAACATTGTGTTTCATAAGGCATAAGCATCCTGCAGTTTGGCAAGGTTTGCACTGAATATTGAATGAAACAGCTTTCTCTAATAGAGAGAAAAGCTTTTGAGCAGATTTCGGCTAGATTTCACTTCATTTGAACAGAAGCAGTATTTCAACATTACTGCTCTCAGAAACCTGTTTTTGTGCATATAACTTCTAACACATTAAAAACAGTCTTACAGCATTGCAAAAACATTGTGTTTCATAAGGCATAAGCATCCTGCAGTTTGGCAAGGTTTGCACTGAATATTGAATGAAACAGCTTTCTCTAATAGAGAGAAAAGCTTTTGAGCAGATTTCGGCTAGATTTCACTTCATTTGAACAGAAGCAGTATTTCAACATTACTGCTCTCAGAAACCTGTTTTTGTGCATATAACTTCTAACACATTAAAAACAGTCTTACAGCATTGCAAAAACATTGTGTTTCATAAGGCATAAGCATCCTGCAGTTTGGCAAGGTTTGCACTGAATATTGAATGAAACAGCTTTCTCTAATAGAGAGAAAAGCTTTTGAGCAGATTTCGGCTAGATTTCACTTCATTTGAACAGAAGCAGTATTTCAACATTACTGCTCTCAGAAACCTGTTTTTGTGCATATAACTTCTAACACATTAAAAACAGTCTTACAGCATTGCAAAAACATTGTGTTTCATAAGGCATAAGCATCCTGCAGTTTGGCAAGATTTGCACTGAATATTGAATGAAACAGCTTTCTCTAATAGAGAGAAAAGCTTTTGAGCAGATTTCGGCTAGATTTCACTTCATTTGAACAGAAGCAGTATTTCAACATTACTGCTCTCAGAAACCTGTTTTTGTGCATATAACTTCTAACACATTAAAAACAGTCTTACAGCATTGCAAAAACATTGTGTTTCATAAGGCATAAGCATCCTGCAGTTTGGCAAGGTTTGCACTGAATATTGAATGAAACAGCTTTCTCTAATAGAGAGAAAAGCTTTTGAGCAGATTTCGGCTAGATTTCACTTCATTTGAACAGAAGCAGTATTTCAACATTACTGCTCTCAGAAACCTGTTTTTGTGCATATAACTTCTAACACATTAAAAACAGTCTTACAGCATTGCAAAAACATTGTGTTTCATAAGGCATAAGCATCCTGCAGTTTGGCAAGGTTTGCACTGAATATTGAATGAAACAGCTTTCTCTAATAGAGAGAAAAGCTTTTGAGCAGATTTGGCTAGATTTCACTTCATTTGAACAGAAGCAGTATTTCAACATTACTGCTCTCAGAAACCTGTTTTTGTGCATATAACTTCTAACACATTAAAAACAGTCTTACAGCATTGCAAAAACATTGTGTTTCATAAGGCATAAGCATCCTGCAGTTTGGCAAGATTTGCACTGAATATTGAATGAAACAGCTTTCTCTAATAGAGAGAAAAGCTTTTGAGCAGATTTCGGCTAGATTTCACTTCATTTGAACAGAAGCAGTATTTCAACATTACTGCTCTCAGAAACCTGTTTTTGTGCATATAACTTCTAACACATTAAAAACAGTCTTACAGCATTGCAAAAACATTGTGTTTCATAAGGCATAAGCATCCTGCAGTTTGGCAAGGTTTGCACTGAATATTGAATGAAACAGCTTTCTCTAATAGAGAGAAAAGCTTTTGAGCAGATTTGGCTAGATTTCACTTCATTTGAACAGAAGCAGTATTTCAACATTACTGCTCTCAGAAACCTGTTTTTGTGCATATAACTTCTAACACATTAAAAACAGTCTTACAGCATTGCAAAAACATTGTGTTTCATAAGGCATAAGCATCCTGCAGTTTGGCAAGGTTTGCACTGAATATTGAATGAAACAGCTTTCTCTAATAGAGAGAAAAGCTTTTGAGCAGATTTCGGCTAGATTTCACTTCATTTGAACAGAAGCAGTATTTCAACATTACTGCTCTCAGAAACCTGTTTTTGTGCATATAACTTCTAACACATTAAAAACAGTCTTACAGCATTGCAAAAACATTGTGTTTCATAAGGCATAAGCATCCTGCAGTTTGGCAAGGTTTGCACTGAATATTGAATGAAACAGCTTTCTCTAATAGAGAGAAAAGCTTTTGAGCAGATTTCGGCTAGATTTCACTTCATTTGAACAGAAGCAGTATTTCAACATTACTGCTCTCAGAAACCTGTTTTTGTGCATATAACTTCTAACACATTAAAAACAGTCTTACAGCATTGCAAAAACATTGTGTTTCATAAGGCATAAGCATCCTGCAGTTTGGCAAGGTTTGCACTGAATATTGAATGAAACAGCTTTCTCTAATAGAGAGAAAAGCTTTTGAGCAGATTTCGGCTAGATTTCACTTCATTTGAACAGAAGCAGTATTTCAACATTACTGCTCTCAGAAACCTGTTTTTGTGCATATAACTTCTAACACATTAAAAACAGTCTTACAGCATTGCAAAAACATTGTGTTTCATAAGGCATAAGCATCCTGCAGTTTGGCAAGATTTGCACTGAATATTGAATGAAACAGCTTTCTCTAATAGAGAGAAAAGCTTTTGAGCAGATTTCGGCTAGATTTCACTTCATTTGAACAGAAGCAGTATTTCAACATTACTGCTCTCAGAAACCTGTTTTTGTGCATATAACTTCTAACACATTAAAAACAGTCTTACAGCATTGCAAAAACATTGTGTTTCATAAGGCATAAGCATCCTGCAGTTTGGCAAGATTTGCACTGAATATTGAATGAAACAGCTTTCTCTAATAGAGAGAAAAGCTTTTGAGCAGATTTCGGCTAGATTTCACTTCATTTGAACAGAAGCAGTATTTCAACATTACTGCTCTCAGAAACCTGTTTTTGTGCATATAACTTCTAACACATTAAAAACAGTCTTACAGCATTGCAAAAACATTGTGTTTCATAAGGCATAAGCATCCTGCAGTTTGGCAAGGTTTGCACTGAATATTGAATGAAACAGCTTTCTCTAATAGAGAGAAAAGCTTTTGAGCAGATTTCGGCTAGATTTCACTTCATTTGAACAGAAGCAGTATTTCAACATTACTGCTCTCAGAAACCTGTTTTTGTGCATATAACTTCTAACACATTAAAAACAGTCTTACAGCATTGCAAAAACATTGTGTTTCATAAGGCATAAGCATCCTGCAGTTTGGCAAGGTTTGCACTGAATATTGAATGAAACAGCTTTCTCTAATAGAGAGAAAAGCTTTTGAGCAGATTTCGGCTAGATTTCACTTCATTTGAACAGAAGCAGTATTTCAACATTACTGCTCTCAGAAACCTGTTTTTGTGCATATAACTTCTAACACATTAAAAACAGTCTTACAGCATTGCAAAAACATTGTGTTTCATAAGGCATAAGCATCCTGCAGTTTGGCAAGGTTTGCACTGAATATTGAATGAAACAGCTTTCTCTAATAGAGAGAAAAGCTTTTGAGCAGATTTCGGCTAGATTTCACTTCATTTGAACAGAAGCAGTATTTCAACATTACTGCTCTCAGAAACCTGTTTTTGTGCATATAACTTCTAACACATTAAAAACAGTCTTACAGCATTGCAAAAACATTGTGTTTCATAAGGCATAAGCATCCTGCAGTTTGGCAAGATTTGCACTGAATATTGAATGAAACAGCTTTCTCTAATAGAGAGAAAAGCTTTTGAGCAGATTTCGGCTAGATTTCACTTCATTTGAACAGAAGCAGTATTTCAACATTACTGCTCTCAGAAACCTGTTTTTGTGCATATAACTTCTAACACATTAAAAACAGTCTTACAGCATTGCAAAAACATTGTGTTTCATAAGGCATAAGCATCCTGCAGTTTGGCAAGGTTTGCACTGAATATTGAATGAAACAGCTTTCTCTAATAGAGAGAAAAGCTTTTGAGCAGATTTCGGCTAGATTTCACTTCATTTGAACAGAAGCAGTATTTCAACATTACTGCTCTCAGAAACCTGTTTTTGTGCATATAACTTCTAACACATTAAAAACAGTCTTACAGCATTGCAAAAACATTGTATTTCATAAGGCATAAGCATCCTTCAGTTTGGCAAGATTTGCACTGAATATTGAATGAAACAGCTTTCTCTAATAGAGAGAAAAGCTTTTGAGCAGATTTCGGCTAGATTTCACTTCATTTGAACAGAAGCAGTATTTCAACATTACTGCTCTCAGAAACCTGTTTTTGTGCATATAACTTCTAACACATTAAAAACAGTCTTACAGCATTGCAAAAACATTGTTTTCATAAGGCATAAGCATCCTTGCAGTTTGGCAAGATTTGCACTGAATATTGAATGAAACAGCTTTCTCTAATAGAGAGAAAAGCTTTTGAGCAGATTTGGGCTAGATTTCACTTCATTTGAACAGAAGCAGTATTTCAACATTACTGCTCTCAGAAACCTGTTTTTGTGCATATAACTTCTAACACATTAAAAACAGTCTTACAGCATTGCAAAAACATTGTGTTTCATAAGGCATAAGCATCCTGCAGTTTGGCAAGATTTGCACTGAATATTGAATGAAACAGCTTTCTCTAATAGAGAGAAAAGCTTTTGAGCAGATTTGGGCTAGATTTCACTTCATTTGAACAGAAGCAGTATTTCAACATTACTGCTCTCAGAAACCTGTTTTTGTGCATATAACTTCTAACACATTAAAAACAGTCTTACAGCATTGCAAAAACATTGTGTTTCATAAGCATAAGCATCCTGCAGTTTGGCAAGTTTGCACTGAATATTGAATCAAACAGCTTTCTCTAATAGAGAGAAAAGCTTTTGAGCAGATTTGGGCTAGA
>NW_020524374.1:0-25239 GCF_003368295.1 Carassius auratus
GTCCATCAGAGACGAGTTGAACGACGGGATGGAGGAGATGTTGAAGTACAGGTCGGTTCCGTTGGTGGCATCGCGGATGGTATCGGTGAACAGATTCATCTGTAGAAGCGTCTTTATCAGGTAGCGCAGCATCTTGCTGTAGCTGCGGAGGGACGTGGTCCCTCTTTCTTTTTATGTGCTCTTCTGTCTCTCCTGTAACGTGTTTGACAGCCCTCTCGTTCGCAGAGTAGGTGTTAAGAGTTCCTCCTCTACAAAGTCTTTTTTCCTCAACTGAGTCCCTTATTGGAGACAATCGGATGAAGCATGAAAATGACAATAAAAGTCCATTAAGGCAGAAGAAGAACTTTCTCACTAGCTGTCAGAGCCGGTGGGGGGACGTCTCAGTGAAGGGGTGCCCCTCTTTCATCCTTCTGTTGTTCTTCTCTTGTGGAACGTGTTCAATTCGTCCTGGTCTTGTGTCCTTTTGTTCTGGAGTCACATAACTTCACACACGTTTGTCCTTCTGCACAATAACACCTCGCTGGTGTGAAAGAATCTGGCTATCTGATGACCCTCCCGAATCGCTGCTCTTTTTCCCCACCCTCCCACTATCCCTCGCTCCGTCTCGCTCTCCCTCCTCCTCAGCCCTCCCTCCCTCTTCCTGTGATGGTGTGATTGAGTCCCCAGGGGTCACCGATATAAGGAGAGCAGGTGCTGTTGGCAATAAATGTTTAATTATTGGATTAATAATCATCCCTGGAGGCATACATAAACAGGACGATACACTGTCCGCCGCGGATCTGTATAGATGTGCGTGTGTTTCCCGCAGACGCACGCGCAAACAAACAAACATGATACAGCAAAACTCCAGCTGTCTGGCAATATGGCAAAAGCTGATGTGTCAATTACTGCTACATTGTCTTTTCACAACAAGCAGCCCACTGTGATCTCACACTGTGATGTGCTCCTACAGTAATAGACTTTTTCACCAAAATCCACTTTAGAGAAATCTCAGAGGGGGTCGGCTGTGTGTTGGAAATCCTAAAAGCATTTTTTTTAAGTGTTGTTCTTGGTAACAGTTGGAATCAGTGGAGATGTTTTTTGTTTTTTTTTCTGTTGCCAGTTTTATGAATCCAATCTGTGGCGATTTCTTCAGTCAAATTGTAGTTACAGTGCTCGCTCAGTACTTAGGGTTAGATATTGAACAAACCCTGCAAGTATTATACTTGTTTCTGAAGAATACATTTCCACATGAATGATACCTTAAGTGGTGCAGCTTGTTATGCAATTCAGACGTGCAATTTCACCCAGCAGATGATAAAAACGGCTGAAAAAATCTGTGCAAGTTTTATAACGATAGAGGATTTTTTAGGCATCCGGTAACCAATGTACAGAAGATTTTTTAAATTATTGTTTTTATATCTGCTTCTTGTCAATAAAAATGAATAAATAAACAAACCATACTGTGTATAATGTATTTGATTGGCAATGATTATGACTAGTAGTATTAGTTGTAGTAAAAGAAAAACAATAAAAAAATGCATAAATAATAAAAATACAATTAAAAAATAAAACATGAATAGTAAGAAAAATAAAAACAATAATAATAATAGCACTAAAACAGTTAAATTTAAAAACAAAACAAAACAATTAAATAAATATGTCAAACAATACATAAAACTAAATAAAATAAATATAAACCCAATAATTATATTGTACTGAAAAGCATTTTAAAAACACTTTGCATAAAATTAAAAAAATATATTAAAAAAAAATGTAAATATACTTAAATTTATGGCACCATAGACATTTGGGGGGACACTGACATTTGCCTTAGTTGACTAAGTGTATGTATATGTATATTTATATGTATACACACACACACACAAACAGTTGTGCTCATTAGTTTACATACCCCTTGCAGAATGTGCAAAATGTTAATAATTGAAACTAAATAAGAGGGATCATGAAAATTGCATGTTATTTTTTATTACTGTCCTGAAGGCTATTTCACATAACATATGTTTATATATAATCCACAAGACAAAATAATAACTGGAATTTATTAAAATGACCTCAATTAATACTATGTTTTAATTTCCTGGATAATCCACAACTGGTTTTATATTTTGTGATTATTTTTCATGACTCCCTTGTGGTCCTGAGCAGTTCAACTGCCTGCTGCTCTTCAGAAAAAAATCCTCCAGCTCCTGCACAACCTTTGGTTTTCCAGCATCTTCTGCATATTTGAACCTTTCAGCAGTGACTGTATGGTTTTTAGTTCCACCTTTTTAACACTGAGGACAACTGAGCGACTCTTGCTAACTATAACAAAAGATGAAAACATGTACTGAGGCTCAAGAAGCAACACGAATGCATTAAGAGACAGGTGTGTAAAACTTTTTAAATATGATGCTCAGGGTAAATTGTACTTATTTTAAAACATGTACGTTTTATATAGCTTCTGAAATCCAGTACTAAATGAAAAAAATATGATTGTTAAACAAAATGAGAAGAACTCCCACGTGATCATCCTGTTCAAAAGTTTACATCCCCTGGCTCTTAATGCGTTGTGATGCCTTGAGCCTCAGTATACGCTTTCACCTTTTGTAATAGTTGTGTATGAGTCCCTTAGTTTGTCCTCAGCATGAAAATATGGATCTCAAAAATCATACAGTCACTTTTTGGAAAAGGGTTCAAATAGGCAGAAGATGCTGGAAAACCAAAGAATGTGCAGAAGCTGAAGGATTTTTCTGAAAAACAGCAGGCAGTCGAACTGCTCAGGAACCAACAAGAGACTCATGAACAACTATCACAAAATCTAAAAAAAATTCATGGATCATCCAGGAAATGACACATATTACTAAGATTCAAGGGTAATGTAAACTTTTGAATAGGGTAATTTTTATAAGTTCAGTTATTATTTTTGTCTTGTAGAGTATATGTAAACAGCTGTTATTGCAAAATAGCTTATTCAGTACAGTAGTAAATAAAAAATAACATGCAATGTTGTGTCAGTTACAAAAATTTGGGACATATCTGCAAGTATGTACACTTATGAGCACAACTCCATATATAAGTTATGTATATAACATTTAGCATAAATATGCATAAAATAAAATAATTAAAAAGATATATAAATACAAACACACAGAGACATACATAGCAAACATTAAGCAAAAGACACTCTGAACGCCCTCACAACCACCCTAACATTGTGGCTGTGCCTTTTGCACAGACAAGGCCCACCCTTTACAGTTAAAAATATGTACACTTTGCATTTTCTGTGTACTTGAACTTTAAAAACAACAGATGCCTTCTTTGAAAGCAACTTTTCAGATTGAGAATCAAATGTTGTTTCATCCATGCACTCAAAAAAATAAAAGGACAGAAAAAAAGAGCATCTACTTCTTCCATCTGTTTTCTTGCGCACATCACCATATGCACAGACTGAGCGGTGTCATTCCTGTGAGAAAAAAGCTTCTGTGCATGTCCACACAACACTCAGCTGGAGGGTGCTGGGATTGTTGCGTGTGCATGCATGTATGTATGTGAATGCGGTCTCACTGGACCCGTGCTATGGATACGGTGCTTGACAGGATCAGTGTTGTGCCCATTAGTGTGGCCCTTCCCCTGTTCATCGCGAGACAAAGGGACGCATCCGTGTTACAAAGTTAGCGTGACGACCCCCATCTAGCACTTTCCAGAGCAAGTTTTCAGCCCATCCCCCATTTCTGTCAGTGATGTTTTGTATTTCATGGGGTAGTTGTGCCAAAGGCTTCAACACCAGGGTGCCAATCTTCACAGAGAAAGGGGGATTTTATAGACTGCAAGACTTACAGTGGCAGGACTACTGCGCAGCGAGGGTATCAGATGGTAATACCATGGTACTTTGATATAGTCCATGGTGGCTGAATGATCATTGTAATCATATACTATGGTATTTACACAGTTTTTCAAAGAATATGTACATGTATGTACAGAGCAGACACTTACAAAAAAGAACAAAAGCACAATATTTATTAGAGAACTTATTAGGAAGCAAATGAGAAAAGAGAAATGCAGAGATAATAAAATGGCATTATCATGATAAAATCATCCAGAAAATGTATGTTTTTAAATGAAAACCAGAAGTTCTCAATTGTGGTTCATTTAAGTGCACATAAATTGAATTTAATGAGAAAGGACTGAGTTCACATTGAACTCTCAAATGTTGGTATCTTGCCAAATTTGAACATAGTGTGACATATAATTGAGACTGCTCTAAGATTACTCTGATCTTTTTTCTAAGAGAAAAATCCGAATGCAAAGGGTCTTCTTTTTATTTCGTTGCTGTCTGGGAGAAACAGTTGAAACCTCATTTGAGACCTCATTTGTGGGTTTTTCCTATAGGACTAATTGTAAAGATGTTACAAAAGTAAAACATCACTCATGTTAATGAACTTTGATCCTGCAAACAGCCGTTCACTTAAACAGCAGTTTCCTCTGAATGTACCACAAACAGCTCATCGGCTTGTCAATAGATATGATATGCACTGAATGTGGTTGCTATAGAAATTAATATATATATATCCATAACCTAATTCTCTTAGAAGCATGAAACCAATACAGTAGTCATTCTTTTGCAGTGTCAAACTTTAAAGCTTTGTGTGAAGTTAAAAGACATGCGCAGCTTGCATGATCAACACTGAATCCTTCATCTTCTAACATGCTGATGATGTACAGTAATTCAACAAACAACCAACCTGACCCATAATACATGAAATCTTACATGTTTAAGATGCAAAACACACACCTTTATTCATTTCCATACCAAACAGCACTGAAAAAAAATTATTAGAAGCATAAAACATGAATAATAAAAATCATCAGAAATAAAGTGCCTTTGGTTAGGAGAGCATAATGATCTTGTTACGATCATAATTCTCCTCTGTGGACTCCAGCACTGGGAGTTATTTCTCTCTCAAGGGTACTAATACATTTTACAGAGCCACAAATTAAAATTTTACAGAGGAAACCCAATAAAAAGTTAGCTGCTCCAACTGAAAGTTAGCTGCTCCAAAAAAAAATAATAAAATAAAATAAAAAAAATTCCAGAATATCCAAATGACTTTCAATGTTTCTGAACTCCATAAAAACTACAGAGCCAAAACTATGCAAACACAACACAAAATATGAATTTTAGCAATATTTATCACTATCAGGTGCAAAAAAAGTGTCCATAACATACTTGCTTTGAATTGAATACTAAAGAAGTAACTACCAGAGGAAAAAAATTACAATTAATCTAAATTATAGGTGGATGCATATACTTTTGGCTATTCAGTGTAGTATATCAAAACTAAGAATGCAAAGTCCATACTTGCTCCAAAGTCCATACTATCAATATAGCTTAAAGGTGTCATATGCAAAAATTGAGGTAAAAATATCCATAACATGACCTACACGCATCAAAAGAATGAGAAGAAATAAGGGCGATGATGTCATAAAAAAATGTCAAGTTATAGTGCTGCAGAGATATCAACCTTAATTAGCATTAGCATTACTAGTGGGGAAGTCGTGGCCTAATGGTTAGAGGGTTGGACTCCCAATCAAAGGGTTGTGAGTTCTAGTCTCGGGCTGGACGGAATTGTGGGTGAGGGGAGTGCATGTACAGTTCTCTCTCCACCTTCAATACCACGACTTAGGTGCCCTTGAGCAAGGCATCGAACCCCCAACTGCTCCCCGGGCGCCGCAGCATAAATGGCTGCCCACTGCTCCGGTGTGTGTGTGTGTGTGTTCACTGTGTGTGTGCATTTCGGATGGGTTAAATGCAGAGTACAAATTCTGAGTATGGGTCACCATACTTGGCTGAATGTCACTTCACTTTTTAGCCCCGGCCCGACAGGTGTCGTAATACCAGTTTCGGCCATGGGAGGCGGTATGCGGGCAACATAACCACCAGCCAACCTGCAATACACGAATAACTCACACGGCTTGTGGGCGTGTACTTGAACCTGATGTCAATCATGTGGAAAGTACAGCCCCCTACTTCATTTCAGTTCAGGGAAGAGAGAGAAATGATGTCTCAAGCCCTTGGCAAGAGACCCCTACCACCACCAACCGCTACAGGGAAACAACCGCGCTCGGAATCACAAATCAAATCCGATAAGAAAAGGAGCCGAATCAGAGTAAACATCGGCACTGCTTTTCACAGTAAGTTAGATGCTGTTAGTATTTCGCTAGAAGTTTGTTTTATATGTTTGTGTATTTGTTTTCGGGAAGTTATAACATAGCAATGTATCGAAGGCTGTTCGATAAACGTGCTAATGTTAGCGATGGCTAACCGTAGCTGCATTTGATAATTAGCTAGCTATAACTTAACGTTACCCATTTTATTATATCATAACTAACCTGCTCTGTCTAGTATGTTTGTCTCCGTTTCCTCTTTGCTTCGTGGTTTTTCTGTGCGTGAAAAAATTGATGTGTGGCGTGAAAGCGTGTGAAAAGAGTCAATTGCGTGTGTCTCACGGTGAATGCTTGAGGGTTGGCACATTAGTTCCCAAGCAGAATAAAGGACAGGTTGATTATTGCTGTTTAGCATTTGTATTAATCTATGATGTGTCCCTGTTTGCGTACAGGGACATAAAAAATAAATTAAAAGTGATACGTGGACCAAGGTGTCTGAGATTGTTAATTTTAAGTAAAGGATCCTAATATTTCATCCACAACAATATTTAATGAGGTTAACTTATAACTCCTTGTGGTTAGTCTGCACGAGATCAACAAGCTTGTTTGCTTTGCGGCCGCTTTAAATACAAAATAAGCATTCGATCTACGTCAGAGCGTCTGAGCGCTCACAAATCTTTCTGCAGCGTCGTGAGCAGAGCGTCAAGAGCGATTTTTGACGCTCTAGACGCCGGCGGTGTGAACGCACAGTTAGGCTTCGACTATGGCTGTAGTGTTGTTGTGAAGGTAGGGGCGGAGCATAGAGACTATGCCGTTTCTCGTTTGTTACTCTAGAGTAGACCAATTCACCCCATCTGTTATGGAATGTGGAGTATGACTTGATTTTTTTTGCCAAACATTACAGATGGCACCTTTAAAGAAAAGGGGAGGCAAAACTCCCCTGGTTCTTCCTCAGAATACAGTATCTATTAATGCAACATCCACCCTAACACGGGATTTAGCACATCATTGCAGTAAACACATCACTGCAGACAGAAGAACTTTATTTTAAGCATTTACCAAGCTGTTAGCAGTGGCACCTCGCTGTTTTAAAGATGGGAGGGTGATCAGTTTTCTGCTCTCTTCCAGAAATCCTATACAATCCTTTAAAAATGGCCCCTAACAGTCACATCACGACTAGAGAGCTCTGTGAGAGAAATCGATACTGCGCTCAAGACGGCAACAACGCTGTTTTCCCTTTACCTGCTCGACACTGTCGCAATCGAAGACTCATTACCACAGATTCTTCCACTCTCTCCACAGACTTCAGAGCTATCAGTCTGACTCAATTAAAATACATGTGGACCGGCACCTCATTGATAAAACACCACAAGAAGAGCAGAGAGGAATTGCAGGCTTTGTTTTGTCGAAATACTATTAGACTTGTTCTTTGTGATGTCAGCTGCCTAAGCTTTTCATTTGTGTTTTTGTGCCATTAACTGATTCCATTGAACGCTATACTGCTTCAGTTCATTGTTATAGTCTTGAATGTCTAATAGTGATGGGAAGATTCCCAGATTCACTCGGTGCATTGGTATAAAATGATGACGATGCGATGCATGGGTTTAAAATGTTTGCATTGGTATTTATATCACGATGCATCGTTTCTAATATATTTGCATTGGTAAAAAACTATTTATTTATATATAATTACTAGTGAATGTGCTATACTTTTATAGTTTAGAAAGTGACCCATATTTTATATGCAGATTAATTTCTCCTCTCTAAACTGTTTCTCATGTGCGTTCTCTCATCACTGCATAGCTGGGGTTTGTACCAGTGGGCCCTGTTTGTAACTTTTAATTTGTTTAATTTGTATGTACATTCTATTTATTTGTTTGTGTTATTTACACAATGTTTACGTTTTTTCAAGTTTGTAGATGTCTAGGTACAGAAACCAAATAATCAAATGTAAAATAGCACTTCATAGTCTTCAATGTAAAAATGTAATATACAGTCAAAACAAAATGTATTCAGACAGCTTCAACATTTCTCACATTATCACAGTTTATTTGCTATACTTTAGATAATGGTAACAAAATATGACAAGAAGAGTTAACAAATAATCTTGATAATGTCAGGTAACTTTGATAGAAAACTGTTAGTATAAAAATATTTACAAAACTAAAAATACTTTGTTGACCAATTACCAAGCAAAGATTCATTTTGTTCAGTCTGTGGTGTAAAAAGATTGCATTAGTAATTAAAGAAAAAACATTGCTAGGAAGGTACATGTTATCTGGCAACATGCTTGAGCAAAAAAAAAATGTTTTTATAACATTTATATTATAACGTTTAAGACATTAACATTTTTAATTGCGAATTAAAATAATATGCATATTTCAAATATGCATATGTGTGTGTGTGTTTATATATATATATATATATATATATATATATATATATATATATATATATATATATGTTACTTAGTTATTTGCAGTGTTGGGCAAGTTACTTTTAAAAAGTAATTAGTTACAGTTACTAGTTACTTCTTCCAAAAAGTAACTAAATTAGTAACTCAGTTACAAATTTTTAAAGTAACTAGTTACTTAAGAAAGTAACTATTGCGTTACTTTCAAGTAAAATTACATTTTAAATGCTCAAACGTGACCCCACCTCTACCCCTCTTTAAAGGAACTTAAAATACATGTGCATGTTCAATTATTTATGATAAATCTGAATATTATAATGAAATGGACACTTAATACAATACATTATTAACAGAAACATGAAACATTGTACACACATCTAAAAAAAAAAAGTTGCTTTGGGACAAAGTGAGACTAGCCTCCAATCAAATGCCATGTATGTAGATATTATGTTTATATAGTGGATCAATGCAAATAACACGATAGATTTTTGGGAACTTTTGATATTTCCTTTTATTGTTTCTTTAATTTCTTGAAGGAAAAAGTAATGTATATACTTCTATTTAGAGAAGGCTACTTTTGGATTATTTGGGCTCGTCGCCATACCTGTCTCTCGTTGACTGACTGGCTTGTGTTGTTCGTTGTGTGTCCTGTCCTGTCCGATGATGGGTCGTTCGCGAATGAGCGTTAGTGATGATGGATCGACTCGTTCGCGAATGAGCTTTTGATGAGTCGTTCGCGATTCGCGAATGAGCCGACTCTAAGAGCCGGCTTTTTTAGTTGAACTTCGGGAGCTGGCTCGCATATCTGAAGAGCCAACTCTATTTTTTCAAATTTAGCCTATAGAAATTAAATAATTATGTAATAAAAATTGAAATATTATAGTCAAAGTCATTTAAAGAGCCGTTTGTGAGCCAAAGAGCCGGCTCTTTTCAGTGAGCTGAGTCAAAAGAGCCGAATTCCCAACACTACTATGCGTGCTTTCGAAAACCCGCCCAACTCTACCTCTGATTGGCTTACAATGAAATTTTACTCTACCTCAGCCAATCGTCAGCATTTATGCGCTTGTCTCGTGCTCTGCCCACTAACCAAGGAAGAACAGTAAAAAAAAGTATTTGCCTCTCGCTCAGAGATCTAGTTGGTCTGATGAAAAAAAAAACAGCTTCATCATCAGTTATAGTAACGCGCCGCATTTTTTGGCAGTAACGGTAACGGCGTTATTAAGATGAGAAGAGTAATCAATTAAATTACTTGTTACTGGAAAAAGTAATGCCGTTAGTAACGCCGTTATTTATAACGCCGTTATTCCCATCACTGGTTATTTGTATGCAATTATTTAAATATATAAATAAATAATAAAACATGCATATTTGTATTTTAACTGCTCAAAATTGTCATGTTAAATTGACAGCCCTAATAAATACATTAATAGACATTCGGAGTGCAAAAATGTCAATTATAATATAGTCAGATCAACTACCTCACCGAGGCGGTGAACATCTGCATTACATTCCGCATATATTATAACACTCTTCTAAATGGGGAAATAGTAAATAATTAATGTGGCAAAACAGAAGGTTATACACGTGATTTAAGAGCAGAATAATCAGTGGGCATGTTGATGTGAGTTCGCACACACACAGCAAGCTGACACATGTCATCCTGTTCATAGTGAAAGATATAGAGATGTGTCTGGTTGGTTTGGGGTGTGGACGTGGGGGACATATTCTCTCAAAAGACCTCCGGCTAAGATAATAAAGATCACCGCCAACGTGCCAAGCTGTGCCAGGGCTGTCTGAAGCAGCTGTGCCTGGGTCTGGTACAGCTCTCTGATGGGATGCTTATGTTACGGACCTGTCATGAGGTTTGGATGATGCGTTGGACCTGGTTTGGTGTGAAGTGAGACCATCTGACAGATTGGCGAACTTGGGAAGCCCAGAATCCAGGTGCAGCCACCAGGTCCCACAGCTGGATGCAAAAGCTCCAGCAGGGTAAAAACCCTTTTTGTAATTGGGCGTCTTTTGGCTCTGGCACAAACCAGTTCTGACCTTTGATAGCTAAGCATTTGGTCTTCCTCATCATTAGGCTGCTCTGTCCATATGCCAAGAGATATAATTGGTCCTTTACTCCTCAGTCCAGCTTGAGCAGAACGTTCACTGTCTCTTGAGAGCAAACGCTTCACCGTGGAAAGGTTCTTTACCAGTTCCTCTGCCTCTACAGACCCTTGAAAATTATACAACTGTTTTGACAAGCACATATGTAACCTGCTTCATCATTTTGAGCTGTTTATAAATTGAATTAAAATATTTCTCTTGATATAATTATCATGTTTATACTCCAAACCATAGATGAGATATAATTATTTCAATGATTGCCGTCATAAAAACTTGTTTTTGAGACAATGTCTTAATGTGTTACTGTATGTTTATTAAAAAGTACAAAAATAATGAAGATAAATATTGTAGGAACTGAATTTTCTGTAAAGTTGCTTTGTAATGATTTGTATCGTAAAAAGCGCTATTGAAATAAACTTGAATTGAAAACTTGAATTAAATTAATAAAGACAACAGTTACAGAAAAAGTAAAAATATAATGCATTTGTATTATAGTGAATATATTTAAAGGTGCGTCACACCAGCGCAATTTTGTCAAACTTGAACCTGCTGCTTAACAACATATTTACAATTTTACCAATTTGTCCTTCTCTGAAGAATTTTTTTTTCTGGTGAACTAACGAGTTTTGGAATTACTTTTTTTTTACGCAAAGGTAACATTGCACAAGATTTGGTTCATAAACTGTTTTACTGAAAACATTTCGCAGTTGAAACACTTTACGTGAGTTCACATATGTTTCGGTAATCTCTTAACATTACTCCTTTGTTTTCTTTGCACACAAAAAGTGTTCTTGTAGCTTTATTAAATTAAGTTTGTGTCACATAGACTACTTTAACGATGTCCTTACTACCTTTCTGGGCCTTGAACATGGTAGTTGCATTGCGGTCTATGCAGAGTCAGAAAACACTTGGATTTCATTCAAAAATATCCTAATTTGTGTTCCGAAGATGAACGAAGGTCAGTACAGGTTTGGAACGACACAAGCGTGATTCATTAATTACAGAATTTTAATTTTTGGGTGAACTATCCCTTTATGTGTGCCAAAACAGCAGTTGTCCCTTGAATCTCAAAATAAAACTGATCTAACTTAAAGCAGAGACATTATTTTGCTTATAAATTGCATTTCTCCACAAACAGTGTCATTGTAGATTCTCTCTCACAA
Organism: Carassius auratus; assembly: GCF_003368295.1. Lineage (NCBI taxonomy): Eukaryota > Metazoa > Chordata > Actinopteri > Cypriniformes > Cyprinidae > Carassius > Carassius auratus. The sequence continues at coordinate 11,836 of NW_020524374.1, forward strand.
GAGCGTGTCTCATAATCAGATTTCCTCTTTTGTGTACATTAAGTGAGGGAGGCAGGTCGGGGTGACAGAAGCAATATGGTGGGGTACCAAGGGACTATTCACCGCTAGGTGGCCTGGGGAACACTAGGGGCAAAGGTGCAGAGAGCTCAAACAAACCCTTTCCCTCAGTCAACAGAGTTAACTCTCCATAAACGCTAAGCAAACTCAGCATAATCGCACAACAATGGCACAATTAGCTGTAACCCCATGGATATTAGCTTGGAAAACACGCCCCCATGATTCATGGCTTTCATACATTTGCATTATCATCCATTTTTTGCACCTCAATCCCTCATTTTATTTTAATTCCCCCCTTTTTTCTAAAAAGCTCATTTGTGAAAATGCTAAGCGCTCATTTAAATATGCATAGAGCAGCACCCCCGTTTAAAATGAGGTGCTAATTTAAAAATCCTACAGACCATGTCTGGCTCATGTCTGTGTCTGAAGCTTAGAGCTTAAATCAGCAAATAACTAGCTCTGGATTGAGCAGAGCATTGTGCTTTAGCATTCACAATTTTGAAAGACCTTAAAGGTACTTAGCAAAGCCCCTCACTCTCCTACAATCAGCAGATCTCGGTTCGAACAGAAGAGAGTTCATCTCAATCAAGGCTGGTGCGACAGAAGAGAGCTCTATATTGACTGTTGAGGAAAGATGAACTATTTGTTTTTACTCCAAAGAGAAAGAGAAAAGGAGTCTAGTGATTGGCTTTGCTTGCTGAGAAGGACAGACCTCTGCAGGTGAATTAACCTTGGGGAAAATCAATGCAAGTCTGATCAAGTCTCCCGGAGAAGAATTTCGACTTATTCGCAAGGCAATTTGCCAATGGAACGGCTGTTGTCATTGAGCAATTCCTTACAAAGCACTTCCACACATCTGAGAGATTCCATCTCATTTCTTGTGTTTGTGAGTCTGCGGTGGTGATCAATTGCATTCGGAGAACTGAAAAGTCAGCATTAAATGAGATCTGTTTAAAAGAGCGTGAAATGCATGTCCAACAATCTCATTGAAATAGAAGGGTGTTTATTCAACTATAGGCACTTTATATTAAATAAACTCTCAAAACATACATCTCACACTTATTGGTTTAATTTGTCAACTTACAGTGTCAAACAGTGAATACACTTTTAACACAGGAGAATTCTGACTTTTTTTTCTGAAAGTCATGCCACATCAAATTTCTTGTGGTGGAAATTACATTTAAAATTTTGTCAATATCCATTGTTTCTTACTAAGGCAGGTTTTATACAAAGCACTTCATGTAGCATAAATACAATTAAATCATATTTTCACACTTCAAATACCGCTTGAATGGAAAGTATGCACAAAAATATTCAGATCAAGTTTTCATTGATATATAGGAGATAATACTATAACAATGGACATGTCAATTTGTTTTTTGTTTATTTCTGGAGCTGTGGTGTGCCTACTTAAATTTTTTGGTTCCAATTTTTTGTGTGGTGGAACACCCACAATAAACATTTTGCCTACTAGATGTGCGCACTTGGACTGATTTTTTTGTTGTTTTTTAAATCAATGGCAATTAAAAAATATTAATATTATAATTTATCTATCTATCTATCTATACTGTGTTTGTGTATATATTATATAAACTGAAATTATAACAATAGATTTTTTCAATTGAAAAGTCTGGGTCAGCAATAAAATCTGGATAAAAGACATTTGAAATGTTACAAAAAAACAAAATTGAAAAGATATGAAGGCTAAATATATAAATATACAATATCCTTGAACATTTAGGTGCCTAAAATTAAATAAACACCCCAAAACAAGAACATTACAAATTAATATGCAACCTTCCTACACATTCCACTACTTATACAAAGACCGATTCCAAATGCCGAGAGTATATGAAACTATGACAGCATTAGATATATAGGTCCATTGTTGAGGAACCTGCCCGTCTATTGTTCACCCTACACAGAGACATCAAACCGCCCATCGGGTCTGTTAGAAAAACTGTGTATGCACAATGTAATATGAACACCATGCATCACCAGTCAGCTCTGGCCAGGGGCCCGTCCCCAACAGCTGGGTCCCCTCCGCAGGGCTGGCAGGAGGGGTAGAGTAACAGGTAGCATCCCCAGGTGCTGAATCTTCAGCAGGGTCGCTAACCCATCGTGCAGAGCGCTAGCAAAGCTGCGCTTAATTAGCCGAGAGGGAGCCCCCATTGGCCCGTAATGGGCCAGTTTGTGAAGCTCGAATGGGGTACGCTGAGAAAAAGATGAAGAGATGGGAGGAAAGGAGGAGGGGGGGTGGCTTTCCTAAACCCTTCTCTGCATTATGGATTTGCCCATCTGGCCAAGTGAAGAAAGTCCAATCGCGGGACGAGTTAAACAAAGACTGAGGTAGAGAGGGGCGTTTCCGAGATCACACGCTAAATTATGGTGGCCGTCACTCAACTATTGTGTATCTGATGGGCTGACTATTCACAGCTGGGCTGGCCAAATTGTTCTTTTATACTCTTTTATAACCCTTTATTAAAGCCAGAGGGGTGAGTGAATGATTAACGAAAGGGACAATGATGTTTGCTCATCTTCAGCCTCTCTGACTCAATTTAATTCGCTTATTTTTTTCCATTGCCTCCTTTCCTGATGCAAATGCAAAAGGGCTCGCTTGGTTAACTGTGTCCACGGTGATCACATGCTGGAAAATTAAAAGTTGCTCCGTAGACAATGAAAAGCCTTCCACTGATTTCAGTAAACTGTTTGTGCTCTTCGGGTTTTTGGCCCATATTTCTTTGCTCTCAGTTTAATTTAGTTTCACACATTAAAAGAAATAAACAAATAAATACCAATGCCTGGTGTAAACTATTTATTTGGTCAAACAACATCTAAATATATTAAAAAAGAAAAGATATTTTTATTTTATATTTTTAATGGAAAAAACAGAACCTAGACAGATATGGTCCAAAAAAACAAAAAAAAAAACTTCTGCAAGATTTGAGTTGAGTCCTTGCCTTATGTCAGTCAAGTGTATATCATTTTTTACATTTTTAATTTCTTAGTGTAAAAAATAAATAAATACACTGACTAAATAAAAGCACATTTTGTACATGCTTTCTAGCCAGGCCTCTTTCTTTTTGTTTCATCCTTCTCTCTTGATGTCCATATAGTTGCCCCTCTTAGTCTCCTGAGGGTACAAGCTGCTTAACAAACCTCTCGAATGAGGCTTATCCTCCTCAAACCCACCATACCCCTCTGGACACCAGCCTGAAGTTTGGGGGCAATTATAGGGGAAGCAAGAGGCTCTTTTATTAGTTAAACAAATGAAGGGGCCGGCTGGTAGGGGTCCGTCACCCGCCGACATCCTCCAGGTAAAGACTGAGACCTGCCACGGCTCTTCCCTCAGATCTCTCACACTGAAGCTATTAGGAAACAGCGCTGAGGCAGAGGCTAACGACTTTCAGAGGAAATGACAGGATTATAATGATATTTCTTACAGATCTGAGGAACTGTTTTATTGAAGACTGCTTTACTGCAAAGGGAACAGGAAAAATCTGGGGGAAAATTAGGTCCGGAGGTCAGGCACCAAAGGCAGACAAAAATGATTTTGAAACCAATTTACAGGTCAATGACATACGAGAATGTCTATGATGTAGAAAAGAATACATCTTTTTTTATTCTGTGCCACATGCACTTTATATTCAGTCTCATATGGTTTAAAAAACGTACAATTATTTAGTAAAATAGAATTAGTGGAATATTTTCCTATATAATACATAAATATTAGTGCTAGGCAATGATACTTTTTTAACGATACTGCTGCAGATTTGTCATCTTCCATTTTAAATGCTCGCGCTCTTTTGATTGGCTGTCAGTGTTTTTATCGTTCATCAGCTAGAGAGAAAAATTCCGAAAAGTGATTAAAACTAAGAATTAATTGACAGGACAAAAAAACCCAGCCTGTTTACAAAATGAATATTAATGGATATTAACTGCAACTTATTGATTACTATAACAAAAACTTAATTATGAAGTCCACTTCAACAGATGATAAAGTCCTGTTTATTATAAACACGTTATGCCATCTGTCATCTGCTTCAAGTCTTTAAAAAAATTATTCTATTCATCTGTGTCATTATCATTATAGCTGTTGTGTGGATTTCACTATTCACAAATATTCAGAAAGATTAATAAAACTTTACCATTTGTTACCATCCTTGGCAGTTAACACTTCTCTTTTGTAAGTTTTAATTTGATAAATAGCATCACATGCCAAAAAACATTATGCTTAACTCACAATACACATACACACACAAAGGCTGACAAACTGATTACAGAAGAAGAACACAACCAGGGTGAGTGCTACCTCCCAGAGGACCTTGCCGCCCTCCAAACACAAAGCTTATTCCCAAACCCACTCTCACACAAGGAAGAGAGCCTTGTAATTAGGTTCACATCTTTTCATTCACATAATCATCACACCCTTGTCACAATTTGACGCACAATCAACTTTCTGAAGAGGGCTGAAGTGCACAGAGCCGACCTATGTGCTTCCGCATACACAAACAAGCTTATGTTTGCCAAACACAATTAAAAGTTTCCTTGAAACACACATTCTGTTTGCTCCCTCCTCCAGCGTTATCTTTTGGTTTTTCCAGGGACCGGTAAAGCTGCACTCGCTGGCCATTTTCAAACTCTTGGAAAAAGCGACATTGCATTTCAGTCACGACACGCTATGTATTTCCTTTGTCCTCTATTTGTATCAATTTGCTCCTGTCTAACAATAACAAAAGCTGTGTTGGAATACCAAATGTGGAGAGGGCACTACCTTATCCAACTCATTACTGCAATTCTTTTTTTTCTAATAAGAGGCTTTATTAAGGCCTTGCCCTTCATTTGCACTCCTTGCAGTTTATAAAATTATATATCCCACCATTCTACAGCCAGATCTCCAAAAGGACAACATTAATTCAGATTGTCCTTGGAGTGCAGGCTTCAAAAACAGCAAACTGTCCATCTCTCAATGGAAATAGTCAGATAGTTAGTTAAACTTACAACAGTACTCAAAAAACAGCATGCAATTTGTATGTATGAGCATGTCCACTCTGGAGATGAATGATAGGTGTTCGTATAAAGGCGTGAGGCCTTTAATTACCCAGTTGTTCTCATGGGATGCATTACTGAGGGGAATCCATGTGGTCTTTATTAGTGCATTTTAATATTTGGGGGGTTGATATGGCACCGTTTCCCTTACCAGGGGCACATTTGTCCTGCTTTAGGGGCTTGTGGGGTACCAGCTGAATATGCATGGGCTGGTGTGGTCCGGTCCCCAAGAGCATCAACCAATGACAGAGTGATGGACGAGGATGCCTGCCATCATCCAGAGGGGGATCAGAGAACAAAGAGCAGCCCAGACCCCCAGACTTTAACACGGCTAATGAAGGGGCCATGCTAATGAGGGACATGCCAACACTGGGGAAAAGAGTTCCAGGAGCAAGAGATGGAATTCTGCGACCCTTTCTGAGAGATGACATTCCAAGAGATTACATTTAGGAAGTGCTCAGATGCCAACTTGGTGGAGGGGTTTTGACAAGATGGCAAAAAAGTTTACCTTTAAGGAAAGTTCCATACACTAGAGGTCAAGAGTTATGCAGTATCCTGAGATGTTTCAGATACTGTTGTAAGAGGTGGCATGTGATGAGTCTCTTGGATATTAATCAGCTGATTGTGAATTCAATACGACAATGAGGTTTTGTTGCTGTAAGATGCCTACATTCTTTTGTTTCTGTCACTTTCATTCGGACTCCACCGAATACACACACACACACAAAAACAATTAGCACAAATAAATCACACTCTAGTGCAGGTTTTTCAAATCGGACCAACAAATGACCAATAAAGCAGTTTAAAAAAAGAGAAAAGTATTTTTAGGGCTGTCAATGTTAATGTGCTAAGATAAGATTTACATTGCAAGTTTTTTCACAAAAATATTAAGCCCCACAATGGTTCACAGCAGTTGCTGAGTGCCAAATCATCCTATTAGAATAATTTCTGAAAGATCATGTGACACTAAAGACTGGAGTAATTGCTGCTGAAAGTTCAGTACCATTACATTTGCAGTAGCACAATGGCAATAAAAAGCCAATTATTTATTTTGGGAAACACTTGCTTAAATTTGTTGTTTTTGTAATGTAATACAAAACTTTTTAGTATAAATGGGATTTTATATGCGAAGCTGTTCTCATATTATAAGCAGGAGGTCCATAAAATATTTGGAAGTCTTTGGCAAAAGTTTAAATACCCCTGCTTTGGAGAATACAGATTTAGACAAATTAAGTAATTCCAATTACTGATGAAGTGTGGGGGAAGTGCTAGAGAAACCTTTCGGGAAAAATTATTGTTGCAATACCACCTGGTGCCACTAGTCAATTTCTCAGTTCAGAATCAATAGCTAAACAAAAGACTAAACAATGCAATCCTTTGATATTATTTCTAGATATGGCTTGATAAATTATTCCAAACCAAACAAACATTGACTTTTCTAATCAACAAAAGCACCATCATATCTGATGAACGCAATTAGATCCTTTCGAAATAGGGCAGGATTTGATTGTGAATACGACCACAATGGCACACAAGTGCTCCCTGACCTTTCTTTGCAAATGTGAGCAAGCCCTCCAAAGCAGGTCGGCATGCCACTTTACACAACAGCAGCTGATAGCGTGACTACAGATACAATTGTAGTGGCAATAACAACAGAACATAGTCTAGGAAATAAAGTTCTAAAACCAATATGCTGACCTTAAATTAAAAATGTAACTTTTTAAAAGAAACCTACAACTAAAATGTGGGTGATGCTTACCTATCTATTACATTACACCACAATGCAATGCTGTTCTGTAAGTCTCTATGTTATCCTGGTCCTATTTCAGTGCATTATTTGTCTTTCATCTGCTAAAATCATAAGTCCACCTTTCCTTTACAAGCTGCACACCTTTATTAATTCAATGAGCCGAAATAGTGCAGGACGATTCATTCAGTATAGTTCAAGTCTAGTTCAAAAGTAATAGAGGCACATGACTTATAAAAGGGAAATACAAGCATAATAAAGAAATGTTAGGTGGAGATGTAATGTTTACAGTAAATGTTTATAGTCTGAAGGGTCATTAGTGCATGCCGTTAATCAAAGGCAGGGGGAAAGGAAGAGCCCCGGTGGGCCCCGCTGCAGCCCCTCTGTTTCTAGCCCCTTTTAATTAGACTCACAGCAGGGCCACCGTACCCACACACGTGCCTCTCTGTCTCGTTCTCTCTCATCACTCCATCATCCACTCATCCCCTCCACCCAGTATATGAGTTAGTGTCTGCGAGTCCCAGTGGGGCCTGGACATAATCATAGTCATGTGCTCAAAAGACCATTTCCCTGGTCTGTCAGTAACCAATATTAAATAAGAAAAAGTGTGACAAACCATCTGAATTTCAACTAAGGATAAAAAAGAGGATTATATAAGGATTATAGGAGGAGTGTACATGACTCAAAATGCCTCTTTTATATTTGTTGAAAAACACAGCTACGTGAAACTTAAAAAATACCTGTCTGTTTTGAGATAACGGGATGCCTGTTACCAAAGGGGGGGATAGAAAGTGTTGCTGGCCATCTGCCCAGTCCCCTGCGCGCTGACATTTGGCTGCAGACCTTTAACCCTGCTGGAAAATGTCATGCCACAGAGTTTTCACCCCAGGACAACAACCCCTCGACCCCTGAAGCAGAATGACACCCGCAATACAATGCGATTCATTAATTATGATTTTCAAGAAAACAATGGGCCACTTTTGACGTTCAAGGATCGCAACTTGACTCTGGAAAACCTCAACTGAGCTCATTTTCACAGCTTAAATGGCAACTTTTGATCACGTCAGCAAGTATTGAGTTTAGGCTTAATACTGTACACACACCAGTATCCTTGTATACACATTAATTTAAGTCTTAAATTAAAGAAAACAGCTGAGAAAGAAAACACGTGCAACAGAATATTGGATCCGGGCAGCTCTTAAAGTGACAGCAGTCAAAAATGTTGTCATTCATGTTAATCAAATAACAAAATAAAGAAAATCTCTCACAGCTCTCGACTAAATCACTTTTGTAACTTTAATAAGAAGAAATATATATTTAATTTACACAGAGAAGAATGTGGAGTGTTTTAAAAAATGTAATTCATTTATACAACGTATGCAGCATTTCTTTTTTTTCAGTCCTATTGCTTGTAATTAGTTTCTTACTTTGATTTAATCACTGACTAGGCTAGTATTAGTTTTTTTTTTTGTGATTTTGACATAATTTTGATATCATAAAGACCTTATTTAAAGCAGAAATAACTATATTGTGATATATATCATTATAACATTGAAATAAAATTTCTTGTGATATAAGATTTTATTCATATTGCCCACACCTACGACACACCAAAGACTGCAATAAAAAGACAATTTCAATATGAAAGTTTCATTTACATTTAGTCATTTGGCACAGTGGTTCCCAACCGTGGTCCTGGTGGAAACCCCAACACTGCACGTTTTACATGTCTCCTTAATCAAACATACCAGATTCAGATCATCAGTTTATTATTAAAGACTCCCAAGACCTGAAATTGGTGTGCCAGAGTAAGGAGACATGCAAAACGTGCAGTGTTGGGGTGCCACCAGGACCAGGGTTGGGAACCACTGATTTAGCAGAGGATTTTATTCACAGCAATTAACAAATGAGGACAATGGAAGCAATCAAAATCAACAAAAAAGCAATGATATGCAGGTGCTGACAAGTCTCAGTTAGCCTAACACAGTACACTCTAAAAACTGCTGGGTTTAAAAAAAACAATTTGGGTTATTTTGGCAACCCAACGCTGGGTTATTTTAACCAAACCAGTTGGGTTATCATGTTTAACCCAGCCTGCTGGGTTGCTTTTTTATGGTTTAAAAAGACTACATTGCAGGGTTTCAAAAACAAGAGTGGGTGTTTTTTATCACTGTATTTCAGAAGGAACCCTATTGTTTTTAGTAAATGTTCTATTTCATTTAGCATGTAATGCTTTATAAGGCAGCGTTTGTGAGCTCACCTCTGCTTTGCAGCCGTTACCGGAGAAACCTCTTCCTCTCCCGCTCTTAGTGCGTCCTGCTGGCAGAAAATGAATTTGCAGAGTGATGCCACGAATTAGTGTACGGCTGTGGGAAACACTGCATTGCTAGGCTAAAAGGAATCCAAATTGAGCTAGGCATTAAACCTACAAATCTTGTTCGTTTTAAAAATCACTTTTACACACAAGTAATAACTATCAAAAGTAAAATATTTATTAAAAACGAGAAAAGTCAACAAGTAACATGTAAGAAGAAATGCAGAAAAGGATGGCATTAACAGCTACAGAGTTCATAAATAAAGCATTGAACATTTGTTGAATATAACTTTTAAGATCAAATTGGACATTACATTTTATATATTGTATAAAAATATACTAAAACACTATTGTACAGTAAATGTACAATTAGTTAAGTTCTTTACCAACTATTCTAGCATGACAGTACACAAATAAACCAGAGTGTAAACTCTACTAATCCACACAGAACAAGCATTTAACATGGTTTTTACAAATTATACACTTACAGTTTGTTTCATAGTCCATGAACACAGATCATGCATCACTGTCAATTTTCATGATCTCTTCAGCATAATTGATGTAGTCACGAAGAAGCCCTTCTTCTACATCATCCAGGGCAGCATCCTCCTTTAAAACCACTGCTGAATCATTTTAGGGGAAAGGAAGTTCTCTTATTTGAACATCATTCATTTCAGTCACCGCCTGCTCTTCACCAGTGGCCTAAAAAGAGAAACATTTGAAAAAAGAAAGCATTTAATTAAACTCTATCCATTTTTAGATAGAGGTGTATTCACATCCGTAAGCATAGGTAAATAAATGGTTTTATAGTTTCAACACTTTGTGTGGTTGTTTAATGTCTCTGTCTATCACAGCGCTCCAGAAGGCTATAATGGCAGGACTAGTGAGAGGACATGTCATATTGTTTGAATAAATATACTGCTTTCAGAAAGATACTTTACTGAAACATTAAAACAGTCATGACATTCACATACCTCACAAATGTTCATATACGTCACCAAACAATAAAAATTGTCATAATTTACTCTCCCTCATGTTGTTCCAGACTCTTACAAACTCTGCTCATTTTTGGAACACAATTAAATATATTTAATATTCTCTTAATTTGTGTCCTCCATTGCTAGTCTGGGACACCAATATTTATTTTGAAAATACCTGTTTGCTATAATATAATTTAAGCTTTATTCATATATAAATATCGGAATGGATTACTTCTACAATAACTCTATATTTATGAGGCTTGAAACTACTGATTATCTAGACTATAAATGGATAAACAAATATTATGAGAAAATTAAAAATATATTCATTTGTGTTGTAAAGACAGACATAAGTCTTATAGGTTTGGAATGACATGAGGGCAAGTAAATGATTTTTTTGTGTGAACTATTACTTTAAGAGGGAAGACCAAAAATGATGACCCTTCAAATCAGACAAGACAACTCCAAAGTTGGTTTGAGTTCTGCAATGAAAAAAGGGACATCAATGGTTTTTATAAAATGAGCACGTAATGACACTGTTGTTGCATCGAAATGTGAAGTAAACAGGCAGGAGACAACATAAACATTGATTTTCTAAAAATAACTTAGATAAATCTCAAAAGAATTATGCTCTCCCATGTCTCTGGCTTTTAACATCTACAAAAACTGTAAAACAAACATTATTTTACTCTTAGTGAAAAAAACAACAACTGATAACATGAAATTATGAAGTGTACTATCTTTCCCTGTCTTCTGAAGCTGAGAAAACCGCCTCCTCCTCACACAGGCAGACTTGTGTGTCCTTAATCCAAAGTTAGTTTGAGTTCTTCAAAGAAAAAAAAGGGACATAAAACCTTCCGCCTTTCATACAAATGGGTAAACAATGAACGATAAATTTACATTTTGAATCTTTACCTACCATAATGTCTTTCATAATATCTTTCACTTGTTTCTCGCTTCTTTCATGCTGAAAAAATGGTGGCTGCTCGCACTGGAGCTCGCACGTGCGTGCTCTCCTTCACGTCCGCATTCCCAACCCAGCGCCGCTGGGTTATAATCCAGACCAATTTCAACCCAAACTTTGAATATATATATACGTATATGTATGTATGTATATATATAATAAACAGAAAAAGAATAGTACTGTATCTAGTACACTGATAACCGATAAATAATGCATTCTTATCCTTAGAAAAGAAAGAAAAAAAAAACACTAAAATACATTATTTTAAGTTATGTAGTTGAATTTGAATGTCAAGAATTTCTATTATTCATAGAAATTGTATAATTTCTTCCTCCTGTGGAATTTGAGATACATTTGTAATTGAGTTCTTATTCTTGTAAATAACTTTTAAGTCTTCTGAGCTTTAAAAAGACCAACCTATGAACAATAACATAATCTAGGTTAACTTTGGTTTTGGATCACTGACTTTATTGAAGCCTCCACTGAAATGTCTGTACTCTCTCAACATTAAACATGAATCAAGGGCTAGTAATAAAAGCAATCCTAGCTGCTCCAACTGCAGGCAGCAATAGACACAAACTGAAACACCCTCAGCAGGGAGAGATAAGACTCACATTCACCACATACTCCTCTTTGGTGGTATCAATCAAGTGCGCCAAAGTCAGGGGGACAGCAAGTGAGCCAATTTCCACATGCAGAGCGTTCTCATTATGAGGGCAGCTGAAAGGTGTCGACTGAATGAATCACCGTGCAGAGATTTAGAGGGCCGATGTCTGACACAGCATGCTGTGATGGATTTCATACACCTCAATCACACGCTACGGGTTAGGTGGAAAATTCAGCAGGTTGGAATTCTTATTGAAAATGGCAACTATACAAGTGATTGTGTATTTGGATTCATGCAAACTTGACTTACTGTTTGTCAAGCACGTGTGAAAGTGAACTGGAACTGTCTAGTAAAGGGCAGACCCCATACATAAGAATAAACAAAGACAGAACTCATCCGAGACTTTCAATAAATGGTTGATAAAATACAAATGTATGATGTAATTACATTTTTAGAGTGAATAGGAATGCTTAAATCTATATAGGTTATAGAGTAAAAAAAAAATAATAATTGTAAAATAAAAATAAATTGTTTCTAAATAATTTCCATTATTACACAATTAGACTTAATTTACAAAAAAAAAAAAAATTAAATAAACAATTTTGAAACAATTATTAATAATGATGTATAGAATTGGAAGTACAAATAATTATTTTATACAATATTGATTCAACATGAACGACAACATTTTTTTAAAATAAATAATTGTATAATTGTGTATTCATAATTTTACACATTACACGTTATAATATTTATTTAAAACATTAGATAACACTTTAAGTTATCCTTGTTACAAGTTACATTAACTTATTATAATAACAATATTATGTACTCTGTATAATTACATGCAAGTAACCCTAATCCTAACCATATAGTAAGTACATTTAGTATTTAGTAATTAATATTACTCAGTACTTAAATGTATAATTACATTGTAAGGACTCCTTAAAAAAAAGTGTAACCTTACATTCTTTTCAAATATTAAATAAAACATTTATTTTACACCTTTTTTTTATATTTTTAAATATTTATTCAAAGTGAAACTATAATAAAACATTTGTACAATAAAAACATTAGAAAACATTTAAAATATATATATATGGCAGAATATGCATGGTTATTGTCCAATATTGATTAAAATGATTTCAAAGTGGCCAAATATCAATGATTAATCGGCCCAGTCTAACAAGTAAATGAAGTTATAGCCCAATAAAACCGCACTCTGCTTGCATGTCTTGTCAAATCTGCCACGTGTCCTTGCAAACCCCCTGCCATAATGAAGCAGTGACCGAGGCATATGAGATATCAGTGGTCAGTGCAGCTGCTGGGGGTAATGGTGTATTGAACGAATGGACAGTGCTGGGGTCAGGGGCCGGACCCCGCGGATCCATCCAAAGGAAGCAGCTGCTCCACACCTGGGCCACAGATGACCAAAGAACTGGCCATCCTCGGACCTCCTCCTGCCACGCACATCAGTCCAGTTCATCACTCACCAGCTACGTCAATACAAACCAGAGTAGACTCTCAATCAACTCATTAATCCAACTTATCGCTATCTTGATGCCTTTATTGAGTCTCCCTTCACAGTTATTCATTCTGACTGAAAGTTATCAGCACTGATTGTGCATAAAAGAGAGAGGTGGTGAAAAATAATTAATCTGAAAAAAAAATAACGATGGATATGCT